>NC_037596.1:14461011-14506011 GCF_003073045.1 Pomacea canaliculata | reverse complement strand
GTGTAATATTGTTACCAATTGTCGCGTGTCACGATTTCGGCCTTTCTGTCAGCGCCTTGGGACGCTCCTGTTCAGTAAGGCAGCTCACAGCAGACGACGGTTGGCGGCTTTTTTTTGTACGGTGTGCAGGGGAAAGGTCAAGGCCTTCTCCCTCTGACCGTAGCCGTGTCTTACGTCACGCTCTTGCTACGACACGTGACGTCGGCTTGAGTGCTGTGTGCTGCCGGTGGGAGCTTTGGGGTGCACTGGTCGGCCCCTCCCTTCCCTGTCCAAGGTTTGGCGTGAAAAGCGTTCACGCGCCTTGGCATGGGCGGGGTGTCGTGGGCGCTGACGATTGGTCACAGCCCCTGGCGACAGGAAGTGACCCCCAGAGAGCAGCGTCCCTCGAGGCAGTTCTGACCTGGGCTCGGAGGAGAGTAGAGCGTTGGTGTCAGAAAGGACGGCGGGAGGCCAGGCCATTGTGGGCAGTGTAGGCTGCGCCGTTTTACCCAAACCGAGCTTCGGATGGAAGGTGTCGGATTCCACGGGAGAGTTTCTGCCATTCCGGTTGTGGAGGGCAGCTGACCGTCGGGTCATAGCACAAGCCGTTTTGGGTGAGCGTAGTCTATTTCTCTGAGTTCCACTTTTTTCTAGTTTTTTGAGCCTTTAGTTCTAGGTTAGAATTTGTAATGGCCGGGTCGCGTCGCGTGTGGCACGCACCCGTTTTTGTTTTTTTTTTTGGTTTTGTTTTTGTTTTCATGTATGAATTTATGAGTTAGGGGCCGCTTGTCTAACGATAAAATTATGTATTTGTATGAGAGCAAGCGGTTTCTTGACCAGTTGGGCATAGTGTGTATGTGTATAAGGGTTGTTTTATAAACTGGGATATGTATTCGGAGTGCGTATGATTGACTGGATGGATTGTTTTTTTCTACAGGCTTACGTTTGTTTACTTCTACATGTATTACGTCTTCCTCCGTTTCCCACGTATGCTACATGTTCAACATATATGTGATCTCACTGGACGTTTTTGTGCTCATCATCTATATCATCGTCCGCTTTGGTGGGACTATCCCGTGATTGTGTCGACCCTGCGCCTTCATCGCCTCGTCGGCGCGTGAGCGCCGACCCTGCTGTGCCTGTGGCGGCCCAGCCATCGGGAGGAGCGCCTAGGGTGGAGGTCGACAACGGAGTCTCCGTGACCAGGTCTACCGGGACGAGAGCCGTGGGGTCAGCCGGACAGCTGGTCCAGAGGAAAGAGGGGGTGGTTTCCGCTGGTTAGCTACGAACACTGAGCGGACACTTGCCTGCGCTGTGTCGCAGTGCTGGCTTTGTTTTTCTTTGCTGTGTGTGTGCGTATTTTAATTGTAACCTCTTTGCGGGAGGTAGTCCCTGTGTTTTTTTATATTATTTACGAGTACTCGTGGGTTTTTTTTTTTGATCCGGTTTCTGTGGGTGTGTGTGTGGGTGTATGTGTATGCGTGTTTATACTTGTTATTAAAACTGCGTGCTTGTATCGTTTTTTTTCCCGTCTTTGTCGTGGTTTGTGTTTGTGCACGGGTTCGAGAGGTAAGTCGGAGACTGCCTCCGCCGAGTGTCTGTGCGTGTCTGGCCGGCTGTGTGAGCGGCTGTGCGCGTGCTTCTGGCGAGGCTGGGGGGTGGAACGCGACACCAATGATGTCATCAAGTAAGTAATGTCACAATAATGACACGTGTTGCAACACAATCTGCGTAACAGACGATGCTTCAAAACAAATCTATGTGTACAACACAACACCTCCATCAGGTGTCACAACTGTTGAGGTAACATCACCTATTAAGCACCAAATAGTTTTAATCCAGTAAATACAGACAGCATCTACCTGTGTGTCTGTCATCACATCACACGATGTATAACTTACCCACTCACTTCATCAACGATGACGTACAACGACCCTCCGCTCGCCGCCTGTGACAAGTAGTTGAAGGCCTTCTCCACGTCATTAACGTCATAAAGACGATAATGCAGGAGGTGAGGCTGACCGGGTGACACACCTGCTGACTGTTGTGTCTTTACTGTCTGCAGCAACAGGTGATACAACATGATGCACGCTGCACGACTCTCATCGCACGTACTGACAACGTAGACGTGGTGACCACACCGCAGCCACTGTATGGCCATCAGCAGCAGCACCACAGTTTTACCTGTACCGGGCGGTCCGGTGACAAAGAGTGTGGGAGGCGCCGTGTGTAGCAGGTGAACTTGCTCCGGGAAGAGTGTGATTACAGCAGTATAGCACTCTCCTGTCCACCACACGGCCTGACCCAGGGTCTTGACACTCACACGTGGAGGACATGTGCATGGCACAGTCACTGATGTCGCCGGACCGCAGAACCTACAACAAACAAATGTTGGAGACTTGAGTTCATCTTACTAATATATTGTGACATCAACTGCTGTGACGAATAATATATATATTGAGCGATTTACATTATTTACTACAAGTGGTTTGTTACATTCAGTAATAACTTTTTCTGTCTTGACGTACTAACGTACTTCTCTGATAAGAAACAAAAGCAAAAATTGAAAGTAGTTACTACATTCTGTCTCTCTCTCGATGTCACGAACGGTCTACTGTCTACTAACAGTTGTACATGTCGCGGTGAAGCATGAATTCTTCTCTCTAACTTTATTCTCTTCACCAGTAAATACTGTCACCTCCGCAATCTAACACAAACCTGGAAAAATAGTTTTTGTCAACTTTGTGAAAATAGTTTAGCTGAGTGAATAAACAAACTAACCTGACATTACTGTTACAAACTGTACAGAATCTTCATAAAATATTTACAGTAAAACCTCGATTTCACGTTTCTCAAGGGACCGCCATAACAAACGTTACATGGAGGAAACACTTTATTTACTTCAGATGACACCCAGACACGGAGACAGTGTGACAGACCCCGCATGTCACAATCCTGTGTAAACATATCACGATGTCAAAGTCCAACAGGTGAGCAGCAAGGTTGTGACCGTGTGTAGACAAGACTTGATGTCCCCGTGGGGAGGAACTCATCCAAGGTGGCCTGTCCTGTGAGTTGTGCTGGTGTTTTCATCACGTGTCCTGTGAGTTGTGCTGGTGTTTACATCACGTGTCCTGTGAGTTGTGCTGGTGTTTACATCACGTGTCCTGTGAGTTGTGCTGGTGTTTACTTCACGTGTCCTGTGAGTTGTGCTAGTGTTTACATCACGTGTCCTGTGAGTTGTGCTGGTGTTTACTTCACGTGTCCTGTGAGTTGTGCTATTGTTTACATCACGTATTCTGTGAGTTGTGCTAGTGTTTACATCACGTATTCTGTGAGTTGTGCTGGTGTTTACTGCATAACGTGTTCCGCACGGGGACTGTATCGCAGAGGCTGGTTTCAATGTTCAGTCAAGTTTGTCGGATGTTGTATTGTAGTACGGTGACATTTTCTTCCACGCATTTTCAGTTTTGTCAGGCAACAAAGTAATAATAGAAGCGAGTGTCGTCGACATTGTAGATATTTCTGTGTAGCCTTGTAAATAGTGCGGCAGGTCTCAGTCTCCCAGTGACAGACGATGTGTTGAGGAGGTGAAAGTATAAATACGATACACACACAGTCACAACTTCTGTCCTTCCCTACACACGCGGGTAGAAGCCAAATTGCCGCAAACAAGTCATTACATCCTATACCTGTGTCTCTATTACATCCTATACCTGTGTCTCTAACCATTACATCCTATACCTGTGTCTCTATTACATCCTATACCTGTGTCTCTATTACATCCTATACCTGTGTCTCTAGCCATTACATCCTATACCTGTGTCTCTAGCCATTACACCCTATACCTGTGTCTCTAGCCATTACATCCTATACCTGTGTCTCTAGCCATTACATCCTATACCTGTGTCTCTAGCCATTACATCCTATACCTGTATCTCTAGCCATTACATCCTATACCTGTGTCTCTAGCCATTACATCCTATACCTATGTCTCTAGCCACTACATCCTATACATGTGTCTCTAGCCACTACATCCTATACCTGTGTCTCTATAACATCCTATACATGTGTCTCTAGCCACTACATCCTATACCTGTGTCTCTATAACATCCTATACCTGTGTCTCTAGCCATTACAACCTGTACCTGTGTCTCTAGCCATTACATCCTATACCTGTGGCTATAAGAACTCAAAGAGTTTGCCAGGAGGATGCTGGCCTCAAGTGTGTCTCACATTCTCTGCTCTAGCGGCGGCCTGTCTGTCCACTCAGTGCACGTGTCCTTAGGGAGGCCGGACTTTGTCCTTTGTCCAGGACAGCGCAGGACGAGAACATTTAATTTTTGCATGTTTTTGGGCGGAGCTTTTTGATGTCTGCAGCAAACTATTTTTCTTTCTTAAGAGGAAATTTTCGATTTCTGAACATATTTGTTGCTATTGTACAATCTTAATTCTCTTCTTGTTGAGCATTATTGCCCTCATCGTCAAGCAACGTGTCGTCTTCCATGTCTCCTCCAACCATTTACATTTAAAACTCCCGAGGAAAATCAGTAATAGTCGTTGGCAAGATCATCACCACCGTCATCTTCGTTTGACAGTTTACTGGTATCTGGTGATGTCACGCAGACAGTAGCTGCCGTGTATTCTTCGTCGAACTTTTCAAGAAAATTTTTCATTTTCTCAATGAAAATACACTATCCAGGCATGTTTCAGTACACAAATAAGATAAATAAGACTTATGTTAGATCAACACATTGTAAACATTTCAACTCTCGGTTCCTGGTCTTGTGACTGCTTCGGTACAACAGACAGAGGTCTGTAACTAACTGTCCTATAAACAGAACACTGGGAGACAAGGGGTTAATGAGTGACTGTAATCAACAGTAAATATTTAAGGTGGTGAGACAGACACTCACCAGGTGGCGGAGACTAGTAGACAGACATCCTTGTATACTTGACTGTGTGACACTTGTTCAGTCTGTGTCTTGTGTCTTATAAACATGTTTGTTTACAGCGTACACAACAACAGCTACTTAATAAATAAACAACATAAACAACGGGTGAGTGGCTCAAAGCTCAAGAGTGTTTAGTGACGATGAAGGTGAGATGGAGGAGGTTGTGGGAGGATGTGATGACAGTAGACCTGACATCTTGTCATCTCAATATCAATGTAGTCTGCCTCTGACTGTCACCACACGTGCATTTGATATCAAATGTTATTTACACGTCAACACTCGTACAGTGTTAGTTTATGTTGTGATACTCATTGTACACAGTGTATCTTACCGTGCTACTAGTGTCCTGTACACGTGACGTGTCATGTGACTGTCAGGCCCAGAGACAGCCACACGTCGTGTCCACCATTCGCCGAGTTTCTTTAACACGTGAATTCTGACGTGCCACGGGGTCTTGGGGTAATACAACTGATCACAGCACAGACACACACCAGTGATGGCGGCGGGGTCTGTTAATCCCAGACATCGACACAGGTCCTGTAACAGAATCACTTCATCTGAAGAGAAATGAAGCAAACATTACAAAGATTTCAGCGGACATATTTACTATCAGAGACACACTTGATATCGTTAGTTTACAAAGAGTGACTAAATCCTAAAATGCTTTTTTCTTCCTTACAAAGTGTCAGGAGGGTGAATTGTGGTGATGTTTGAACGTGACTCGATAAGTTGTACAACACCTGTCTGAACGTGGTGAACCACTTATAAGTACATATTGTCAAGGGAGGGTTATGGAAACCTTTACACTGTGACTTTAGTGTCAGCGATCCTTTGAGAAACTGATGTTTATTAGGTCGAGAGTGCAATCCTCTGAAAGTAATGTTAATCCAAATGATGATTCTGATATTACGGGTATCGACCACTTAGTTGCGCTTTGCATCGATTTTGTTTATATCCTCATCATCATCAATCATCATGATCATCATCATCATGAAATGTCTAAATTAGAATCAAATTGAACACACAATATGAATCAGTAAGCGATGATAATAATCCTCACCTTAGTCAGCTCGGGGTCATTGTCGAGCACCTGTTGTAGCTGACTAACCGTCAAGTTAGGGAGTGCGATCGTCTTAGTGACACGTAGACCGGGAGCGACGTCCGAAGCCAGGTATGACACCGTGATCCCCGCCCTGTCCAGCTGTTTGATGGCCTCCTGAAGATTGTTTTTAATCTCTGTGTTAGTTTTCTCTGTTCTTTTCTTTTTCTTTTTCAATATGTTGAATTTTTTTACGTTGCCACCAAAAGCTTTCACTTTACAGATGACAAGACCGTACTGTCGATGAATAAGAATTACATCGATGTCCCCTGGTTTCCATTCCTGTCGCAGATCAGAGTGGTGTCTGACGGGTAGGGGAAGTCTTCTTGCCTCGTCAGCATAACGAGAGTCACGCAGGTAGTCGTCAAACAGGAGCTGACTCACTCCAACCAACACTTCACTCTTCTTTTCAAACATTCTCTCCAGACATAGAAGGACTCTTTGCATGGCTGCATCATGTCGGACATCACTGTCCTGAACTGCAGTTGTCGCCGTCTTGTTGGACTCATCTACCTGTGGAGATGACTGAAGGACGAGAACTTTCTGATCAGCAACAGACTCTTGTGTCGTCGGCACGCGGTTGACGTGTACAGGAGGCAGGAAGTAGACACTAGAGTCCAGATCAGGGAATGTCGCCTCAACCCACTGCTCCCAGAATTCCTCTTCCTCCTTTGCGCGGCTTTCCAACTGTTGTAAGATAAAGACATAAACAATAAATAGCAGCCTGCCTAAATGTTTGGGTACATTGATTTAAACAGAAGTGAATTGTATGAATGAAAATATTCGTATTCGCATTCTTTCTTATCTAGACCATATTATTTAAGATAAGTACAATTTGTTTTCACCAGACCTATTTTCAGATTTGCTTTACGTCTTTGCGTATTTATCTATGTAGTAGTGTTTCGGTTAATGGTGGATTGAAAGAAAGAAAATCAAATAAAATTGAGATCCAAACTACCATGATTTTTTTTTTACTCCTACCTGTGTGTGTGTTAAATGTCTGTATGAGTATGTATGCCTGCCCTTGTGAGGAAAAGACAAATTTCTGTCTTGGATATCCTCTATAGACAATAGTCTGATTTGATTTGATTTCAAAAAGCGCAAGAATGAATCACGTAAAGCTCACAAATAACGGTCTACATGACGAATTCATCTCCAGTCATGGCTTACATATTGATACAAAATATGCTGATCACATGCACGATTGAGTGCTAAACTGTCCCTCCACTCTAGAGTTTAAATAGTAAAACAATATTTACGTTTACAAATTACATAAAGATAGTATATAATTACAACTATAGTGAAGGGACGAACACCTCACTCGCTTCGTAGGCGGTTACTGGAAGACATCATCACATTTCTAGAGCAAACTAATCACAATGAGCTTTATGAATACTTGATACACAGATGTGCAGCAGTGGTTACATCATGCAAAAACACAATATTTGTCTGAAGATTTATGGTGTGGTTACACTGGAGTCTGATTGGATAGTATGGAGTATTGGTGACCTCGGATGAAATTGTCGTTTTTGATAAATAAATCTCAAACCAAAGTGTTTTTTACCTCTTCCCTTGATAACACTTGCATCAGTGGTATTTGTTCTTTTGTCGCCACATCTTTCCTGGAGTAAAATTATTATTTATTATTTTCAGTATTTTTCTAAATTAGGTTTTAGTAATATGTACAGTTACATATGCAATATGAGTTCCTGTTTAACGATCATCAGTTTTAAAATGTTAGCATTCGTTTTGATTTTCCAAACAATCGCCATCAACAGATTAAACTGTTGTTTATAGGGCGAGAGGCAACTCTTAGTATTATCATAGACACATCAGCAAAAAGGTTAGGGTGACCTGAGGTCATGGAAATATCAACGTGGGGTCAACGTAAGGGTAGCGTGGGTTTTAGGGATACAGAGCCTGGATGTGAAGAGCTCCATATAATAAATTAAAATAATAAATAAAGAATAAAATAAAATAAACAATAATAAATATGGGGTCTTTTCTATCATCCATAGCCGGAGTAATAGCTAAGCAAGGTAACTTAAATAAAAGAAAAATTTCAAGCCTTAAAAATACGCAACCTGTTAATGTAGCATCAATAAACACAAACCAATGTCAAAAAGATAAGATATAAAGAAATGAAGCTTAAAAAGGTAATAAACAATATAAACAGTAGATAAAACTAACAAGTCTAACAAATAAAATTAGCGAAATGCAGGGAATCTGCACACATTACATTTCACCACCACTGCAGACCTGACAGTTTCCTAGACACCAAGAATGCGAAACAACAACATGGAAATAAGGCAACAGCAACAGTAAACAGACTAATGACTTTCCTCTAACACTTTCCTTGACCCCTTCGCCTTTCCCACCCCTCCATCCTCCACTCCCCCATATTCCCAATATTCTCCTATATCCCAAGCCCCTCTCTTACAGTGTCACATCCCATGGTGGAAGCACTTTTGCTTTCCAAAAGAAGAATATTGGGAGAAACTGCAGCGTGGGTCCTGGTATCGGTACTTGTGACCTGCACGGGACAGTCACGAGTTGGTCACGACAATGAGACCATTCCTCCCGTCTTTAGTCTGCGGACGACAGGGGGCGCTACAAACACCTCATTGCCTAGTGCAGTGGTTCTCAAAGTGAGGTCCGCAGGCATAAGTCAGGTGGTCTGCGGCTGACAGTCGTCATATGTCAGCAAAGTGATGTTTAAAGTGATGCATTCCTCGCATTAACATTTTAATTACGAATAACGAGGTAGTTTTATGTCAACTTATTACTACACTACTGTCACAGAAGTACATTCAGTTTTGAATTGTAATGAAACAAATGCGGCAATTTAAATTCATAGTACAGACTGATTTTTAGGCCTTGGCAGTCCGCCATATTGTTTACTTAAGTAAAGTGGTCCGCGGTCCGAAATACTTTGAGAACCACTGGCCTAGTGTGTCTAAAATGTTATCTTTTCAAATAGTTAATTAGCTCTAAAACCTCCCATGATGTCTAATGCAAGAGTAATAATGTTTTTAATTTAAAAAACCAAAGTAAAAGGATACGTCAGATATTAATAGCGATGGATTGTAGAACAATAACAGATAATAAGTACTACACAGTACAGACTGCGAATGTATTTAAAGGAGTGGTTCTTAACCTTTTTGAGGTACCGAACCCACAAGTTTCATATGGACATTCACCGAACCCTTCTTTAGTGTCATCACTAATTGCCGGTGTGTCTTGACCTCCGTGGCGGAGGCTCCGCCGAACCCCTAAGACCGACTCAACAAACCCTTAGGGTTCGATCGAACCCAGGTTAAGAACCACTGATTTAAAGTGATTTCCAGTCATCTCACCTTTGTTTACATTTGAAAACCAGGAAGACGATGACTAACGACACAGGAATGAACACGAGTACAGCGATGGCTACAGTCAGAACTACGGCAGGTACATCTGAAAGTACAGAACACAATTCGTCTTCAGTGTTATAAACTCTGTGTATCAAGCTCTAAGGCAATAGAATGATAGACTGTGATCATCAACCTGTTTACTTACAAGCTACTTGTTTACTTTTATAACATTCGTGTTCAGCCAGTAGAGGCGCTTTACTAGGAAACAACAAATGTGAGGGTGGCCACAATGTAGGTGTATCTACCTGGTATCAGGATAAAGTCACAGGACTTAAAGCCGTCCATGCTAGAGCCTGTCACGTGACAAGCGTATGTACCGGTGTGGTCACGTGACGCTCGCAATACTCTGATGACGAGGTGATCTGTGACAAGGTTGCTGACCTCGTACCCCGGGGCTGTGGTGCACTTCAGCTGGTCCTCTAGCCAGGTGCAGGTGACAATGTCGACACCTGTAGACACACTTGTGTTAGTCATGCAGCCTGCAGTGCTTCAGTCAAACTAGTCTACTAGTCATTAGCTTTTTCACCTTTTTTGTTGCTGTCGTTTTGGTTAATTTCTGTAATTTCTAACACTTATGACCATTATTTCTATTGTTTACAATTAATATTATTAATAGTAATTCTTGATGGGACTGCTTAAAAGGCTGTGATGTTATATTTTTTCTTACATCATTCCCTTACATCATTGCGCCCTATGTAACTGACTCTTCTGCCTACCTGTAGAATACAGCATGTGATATAGCTCTATGAGCATGAACTTCATTATTATCATCATCATCGTCAAGATTTGCCTCCTGCTGTAAACATTACCTTTACTTTCATCGCCACCGAGGCGGACCAGTGAAAAATTGTTTTTTGTGGCATTGACATCAACGTTGAATGTGCAGGTGAGTGATGCAGGTTTCGTCTCTTTGATACTTGAAATGTTACAGAAGGAGGTCACTGAAATTACAACAGATAATAAAATGCCCATAACACACAGACAGCGTGAATACAATTAATATGGACACTGTAATAAATTGGTAACAGAGTCATTTTGACTGCAACAGATGTAATATTACACTGGAGGCTACTTTTTCAATTTGATTGAGTTCGGATCCATCCAGTAAAGACGCGTTCTTTGAAACAACAAGACAAACAACAATGTACCCGTATATCTACCTGGCTTTGGGTTAAATTCACAGGACTGGAACCCGTTGGCTTTAGAGCCATTCACGTGACAAGCGTATGTGCCGGTGTGGTCACGTGACGCCCGCGGTACTCTGATGACGAGGTGATCTGTGACAAGGTTGTTGACCTCGTACCCCGGGGCTGTGGTGCACTTCAGCTGGTCCTTTAGCCAGGTGCAGGTGACAATGTCGACACCTGTAGACAAATACGTCAATCATACAACCTTTCTCGTTCAAACCACGATGATACTGGTATTTGTCAGCCTAAGGTCACCATTCCGTAAACAGGAAAGGTCAGTGTAAAAATCTGTGGGGGAAGCGATTACAGAACTGAGTGTCGCTTTCTTTCACATAAATTGTTGGCTGTAGCTCAGGTTGAAATTAAACAAACAGGTATTGTGACTATATTTCACACAGCTTCCCACAATGAGAGGGGAGAGAACTCAAAGTAGTAAAAGCTGCAATATTTGACGGACTGTGTGGAAGAAAGTTTTAGGTTTTCAATAAAATTAAACAACCTGCCTCCCTCGACTCCAGATATACATGTAGAGAGAAAGACATGAGTTGCCCGTTATGTTAGATGCTGCTCTATTTAAAGATGCAGGTTGGTAACGGAATTTACTGTAATTAGCTGTAAACTTTGTCATGAGCAGTTCGTGTCATTGTGTTTTAACCCTTCATGACACCTGCCTCTACTGTTTTCGACCAAACAACTACTGGTGATGAAGTGTTGAGCTCTCTGTAGTAGAGTGGGTCTTACACACCTACTGAGTCAGTTGTGCTGGAACCGTCACGATTCGCAGACAGACTCACAGCGGAGAATGTGAACAGCCTTGAACAGACCTCTGTTACAACCTCCCTCCTCCAGAACCCAGTGCGAAGACAATGATTCTTAATCAACACGAAAAAGTAGGAGAGACAGACGGAGAGAGGCGTACAGACGAGGTTCAGATGATCACAAATAAAGGTCTACCTACTGCTGAACCATTGTCTTTGTTTCAGAGTTCTACCTACTTACCTTTATTGTCAGCGCCTCCGATACGGACCAGTGAGAAATTATTTTTTGTTACATTGACATCAACGTTGAATGTACAGGTGAGTGATGCAGGTTGTGTCTCTACAACACTTGAAATGTTACAGAAGGAGGTCACTGCAATTACAACAAAAAGTTGCATGTCATGTTTGTCACATGTAACTGAAACTCTATCGTAAGTACTCAAAAAAAATCAGGGGGAAAAGCTAAAGGTGATAATTATTATATTTTTGTTAATCACACCATAATTTGTCGAGAAAACTGGAAGTGACGAAAAGATGTATTTTTTGAAAGCTGAATTCGAAGAGGAAAGATTCCATCCTCGATTACAGAAAAATAACTCCCTAAGTATTGTTGCTGTATGTGTTCTCCTTCATCTTCAGATAGTTTAGTCCATATTTATGATCATTTCCATGACAACAAAGCCAGTGAATTCACTTTGTTCATAGATGTGTTTATACAGATCCCTGCTTTTTTTCAAACGTGCTTCGGCTTCATCTTTGACTGCTATAAAAAGTTTAAACTGTCACGGTTGTATTCTAACATCATCCGTTTGATTTCCCGGACACAAACTTGCTTCTTGATCATGAAAACCTGAGTGATTTTTATGTTTCTAAGACATACACAGATTTGGTGAGTTGAACCACTCACTGTTACAAGTACTACTGACACACAACTAAGTTCTCCTGTGTAGCGGGTATTTATCTCCCTGCTAGTGGCAGGTGACAAGGTGGTGCTTGAAGTCTGATATCTTGACAATTAAGCATAATTATGTACTCATTTTGGGAATTATCATTTCAATGAATATATAACTCGATTGTAAGAAAACAAATGTTTTTCTCTGGTTAGTCTTTTAGCAAACAATATTTGGGCAAATTTTACTGAACTACAGGAAGCAAACTCTGTGTTCACCGACTGTTTACCTGTTATCAAAGTGAGAGAGCAGTTCTCATAGCGGACAGGTGAACTACTTGTATAGTGACAGCTGTAGGATCCTTCTTGATCCTCCTGTGCAGTAGGGATCTCGACAGTCAGGTGGTTTGTCACAGTCTGATCGAACTCGTAGCCGCGAATCTTATTACAGGACCAAAGGTCTCCCGTCTTCTTGCAGGATATTACAGTACCTGTACATTCAATATACAAAATGTTTAGTAAAATAAAATTAAAGAAGCTAAAAAAAGAATAAGTACAAATTCTTGCATACAACACATAAGGAACCATTCTTTAAAAAACTTTGATTTGTAATAATAGAACATATGTGCAGCACATCACACTGTGACTAGAAGCAGTTTGAAAGAATATTTTTTTTTAATCTCAATCTTACTTTAAAACCTTTCACGAAAACGAACAAATTTTTTTTTAAATGAAGGTATTTTTGTTTTATTGATTTTAGTTCATCAACAATCATAAGAAAGAAAATTCACAGTTAAATCATTTAATATATTTTGTAATTAACTCAACATTAGTGACATGAAAACAATAAACAATACAGCAAGAGTTCAAAGACCGATGCAGTACCTGACTCTCTACGGCTGGACTGATGGTAAACACTAAAGTCTGCTGTGTTCTTGCTGAGATCCTCTGGGAAGTAACATGTTAGTGACGTTCGTGAGTTCAGTGGAACTGAAGGAACGTCACACATCGTCTTCCCCTCTGAAACACATTATCTCCCCTGAAACCACTGACATTATGAAAATGAAAACTAAAATAAAAATTTATCAAGTGCATTGCCTTCGTGTACCCTCTTGGTGTCACCCTTATCATGGACTATGACAGTGTCCTGTCACGAGACAACAATGTCAGCGTGTAGTGCCAACGTGTTGTCTTAGTGACGTCACGGTATGACGTACAGCAGTAGTCACGTCACCGTGTTGTCTTGAAATGTACTTGTGAGAGAGTGTTGTTATTATTAAAAACAAAGCATGAAGAGATTCGTCTACACCTCTCACTACACTAAACATTTGCAGGATTTTCAATAAGACTGTTTGTTATCAGCAGGTGGTGAGCTGCTAACATCTTACCTAGCTTTATCTTCAGTTCACAGGGTTTAATGTCTTTTGGATTCATGTTGGAAAGCTTGCATTCATATCCTCCAATGTGTTTTGCAGAAACTCGTGGGATCTCCAAGGTGATTTCGTGAGATATCATTCTGTTAAACTTGTATCCTCTCTGGACGTCACAGTCCATTTTTCCCGACAGCCACCAGCACTCCAAAATATCGTTTTCATTTGAAGCTGAAGGCAAATTCATAATTGTTGCATATTTGGACACAACACAGAATGAAAAATAAAAAGTGGATCACTTCCATATTATCATAAAGTTATCCAAGGCATTTACCCTTTTACTAAAAAAAAAGACAAAAAAAAACAACAAAAAAAACAAAAAACAAAAAAAAACCGAAAAATAAATCCTACATTGCAGCACATTCTTTAAACATGCTAAAAACACAGCAGCAAAAACACTTATCATCACTACACCTGTATATTGTGCGTCTTTATAGAAAGAGACAGTCATGGTCCTCCTCGTCTGATTGACATTCTCAGGGAAGTGACACGTGACTGACGTATTGGCCAATGGTTCCACTGAAGGAATGTCACACGTTACAGTTTTACCTATAACATCAAAATACACGAGACAATTGACATTAGCAATTAATTTTGTAATAACAGTGGTTAAGAAAACTCTTCTTTCTTTTTGAAAGAATGAAAATTATTGTTTTTTTTTTGTTTGTTTTTTTGTTAAAAAAGTATGTGACGAGTACAAGGTTGTGTAGCCAGCCTCGCTAAAACTTCTGACTCTGATATTACTACTACTACTACTACGACGACGATGACGATGATGATGATGAGGAGGAGGAGGAGTAGGAGGATTCAATCGATCGTCACATCATCAATCATTATTAATATTATCATCGACCACCTTATTGTCCTGGTCGTATCTGAACTTACTTTTGGCTCACAAAGTCTCACACAGTAGACCTCTAGGTTCTAGAAGTTTGTTTCCTCACACTAAACACTCCAACCAATCACAGTGCGCCAACACCTTAGGATGATGTCCAGTGTAGTGAGTTGTTGTGTAGCGTTTTATGAATGAGTCGATGCTCCATAGACATTGCTTTTTTTTTTCCAAAATCGTATTCATGTTTTATGGTAAGTTTGTATAGTTGGAGACAGTGTAAATAAAATTAAAATAAAAAATTCATCGATATTTATATGTTGAAGTCAAACTTCCGGTTTCAAGTATTTATTTAGCCGTTCACGTTTACGATTTCAGGATTGTTTATGATTTTTTTAGTGGATTTGACAAAATCCTAACGGATCGTAAAGCACAGTTGTTTAGGTGAATTATTTATGCTACAACAGCCAATTATCTACAAATATACAGTGGCAACAACACTTGCCACCTAGTTTTTCCATCTATAATTTGTAAAACTATAAAAATTTACCTTGAAGGTAGGATTGTCATTTTGACATTTTGCGTTTGTGTCCGTGTGTGCAATCCTGTGGCCGTAGTTTCACGGTAGTAAGTTTATATACGACCAGGACAATAAGGTGCTCATCAATCATTATCATTAATCAATCATCATCGATCATAAATAATAACGATCAATAATCATAATCAATTATTATCATTAACAACCTATAATATTTAATGTTCATAATCATAATCATTATCAACAACAATCATTAAAAATCAATTTTTATTATCATCATCGTCATCAATTATCATCCGTAATTTCTACCACACAATTATAAACCTGTTTGGCCATGCACGGTGAGCATGAGATGAAGAGCGAGGATGCAGACAACAACTGTGACCACAGAACGTGCAGCTCGCGCCATCAAGTGAGTGACGCTCATTGTGCTACCGCCCTCGACTGACCGCGTGTACGTCACCTCGTCAGACCCCTACACACACACTGACATAAACGTCACATCGTCATATTGATGCACTAGCGCTGACATGCACAGTGATGTCATTTTCAGTTGATTGCTGACACTAGTTGTTTTGTAAACAAGACCCAGTGTATAAACAGTATACAATAGATGGTAGCACGACCTGAATAAATAAGACTAAGTGTGTAGACCGTGTGATATTGATGTTGACACTAGATGTGGTGTAAACAGAGACACGGACCTCGTGTTGTTATTCACTTTTAATGACAGTCAGTGTGTTCCACAATGTACTGTTGTAGTCTGTGTCAGGATAACACACAAGGAGCCAAATCATTCACAAGTCATTGCAAAAGCGACAGTGTCAGCTGACCAATAAACAACGAGCTTTGGTGACAAATTAACACATATAACCTGACTGTGTACTACCTGTAACACTCCCTCCTTTCACACAATAGCAGTAGTAAACTTATCCACTTGGCACTTTTCTTCCCCCCACACACACACATCTACAGACCTAAGCAAGCGTGACTGTGGAGTGATAAGCAAGAAAGGTTTTAAGGTAAAGAGAAAAAAATCGAAATATAGACAGCTATATCGCAGTATTAAACAAATCATTCAGCCATAGCTTTACATACCTTTACAAACTATCATCATTCTGTAGTTGTAGCAATAAAGACGTGTATCCACTATTGAATTTTTATTTGTTCACACTTTTCTCCTACGGGCACAGTCTACTGTAGTTGACAAATATACTTTTCCACACAACCTAGTCCACAGATGTTTTACACACTACCTCAGCTCACTTCACCTATATAGTCCTACAATGCAGTTCACAAATCTGATGAAAGATCTGTAACTGTACAACTTTGAAGGATGATAGTTCCAAGCGCCCGAGCAGACAAATAAAAAGTAAAATCTGCCTTTCCTTGGCCATTCCTGCTAATGTAATCTGTCATAAGGGAAATAAAGTTCTCGCTGCCTTTCTTCACTAACCTACCCAACATAGGTCCTTTTAATCTTTCTCTTTTTTTTTTCTTCTTATTCTGCGACAGTTATCAAATAACATCTCTCAGTTGCTTAGTAAAAAGTAGAAAACTGGTTTTCTACACTTCATTAGTCCATTGCTGCTCACCTGATCAGACTGGTCACAATCTGTGACATATTTATTGCTACCCTTTGCATCTAACACCTCGGCTAGCATTTTCAATAGTTCTCTTCCTAAAACCGCCCCCGATGCTTTCTAACGACTACATGGGACGTGTCACTCGTGTTATCTTCGTACTTTGTCTATGTTACAATTTTTTTTCTTTCTTTCCACGGTGCCTGCATGTCTGACATCTTACAGATACACATTAACAAACAGACTTGTATTTACCGGCAATATTACTAGTAAGAGCACCTTGAGTAATGGGTAGTGTACTTACCCTCTAGTGTAGACACGTGACCTGACTGCCTATTCCGTGGTGGGGATTGATGACAACTCCGATCATGAATAAAATAAGTTTGTATAATCACATAACACACTGATATTTCATGTTATCGTCATCATCATGATCGTCTACATCATGTCTGTAGTCAACTGTTCAGCACCAGACCCTGATACCACAGTCGGGGGAGAAACTCACTCAGGTGTCTTTCCTCCATGCGTCTCTCTTTCTCAAAAACCTCCCCTGTGTCTGGTAATTGTGACATGCGCAGTACACTCATGGTCGTCACGTGATCACAGTCTTTGCGATGGTATTTTTTAGTTTCAGGTTACTTACCCGTATTGTGATACCATCAGTCAGGTGTGGCGTTTTCTCGTAAAAGAAAGACAGACACCTGGTGAGCTTTGACAGTCGAGCAGACACAGTATATACATGGTTATGTCACAGTCTGCTAGTGTACACTGTCACTTTGTACACAAGACAGTCACGTGTTAGGTTATAGATTGATGTAAGTGTTTCAACTAATGGGTCAGAATGTAAATCACGATGTTTGAAAGTCTTACAAAAAATGGCAGAAATCTCAAATGTACAGAAGTAAATTTAAGATGTACTCGAATGTACCTTATTAATGTGACCCTATGCACAAATGTGATGTTACAGTATTTGTGATTTACTAATAAATCTCTATGTATACCTCCATGTACTGTTAATGATCTCACAGCACATTTCAACACAAAATGTTGTACAACACTTGCTGTGGCGAGGTCAGAAAGCAGAAACGATGCGAAGATATTACAGCAACATTGGGTAGGTAGGGTGTGGATGAGAGTAGAAATTAAAAAATATAATAAACAAATAGTGAGCAGCAGTTGTGACAACAATAGTAGCAACTTTCGTTAAAGGTTTACAACATAAGCTTGATGACTTTAGTGATGACAATAGTAACTACTGACATACATCATTACTCCATGTTAAATCTACCGTGATGACAACTCTACAGTAAAATTTTATTATCATAGAGCAGTACAAGCCAGCATAGTAATTTCTCGTGTACTTGTAGCAATACACGGCTTTTTTTTATACATATATGCCTAGAGCACAGAATATCAAGTTTATATCTGTATGTACACAGCCAGTAAAGTAACAAGAAGTCATTCAAGTACCGATAAGGCAGCACACATACACCTCTCTACTTAATCCAGTACCTGAGTACCTCCCCATCTTTTGTGGTGTCACATGACCTCCCTTCACCCCACATAGCTAAGGACATAGTTGTTACAGTGTTTAGCCAAGCATGGAGCGCTTTACTCAAGATCACCTTACTAGGATTAAGGAACATCTTGCTTCACAATCTGTAGTTAACATATTAGGAATGTGGAATGTAGGACAAACTCTAGTCAAGTTGAAGACGACTTACATGAGGTTACGTTACTAGGAATGTGACGTGCCTCTAGTAATGCTGGTCTTTCTGTACATTATGTATTGCATGGGAATATTAGAATACCCCGTTACAACATACCTATAACATGCAAAGTATAAAATACAACAAGCACAATATTGTATTCGCGAAAAGTATTTAATAAAGGTCCATGAGTAAATTTCACCCACTGTCAGTGCATTTTATTTATTAGTGCCTTTCACATGCAACATTAACTCGAAGAAAAGTAGCTTCACCGACATTTTCTGCAATCAACGCCCATAAAGGCGACATCTTTACTCACAGCTACACCTTAAAGTAAAAACTGAAACTACCATTTGAACAAGTAGCGGCTTCACGCGATACCCAGTGGAGCATCACACTCACACCCCGGGTGAGATTTCATAGACCCAAAGTAAGTACATCTGCCAGATCACGTGGCTGACGTCGTTACCAGGATGAGTAGACCCAGCATGATGGATGTGATTTCACAAGTACGATGTCTTTACATTCGGTAACCTCTAGGTGAAGGGTGAAGGACAGAGTAAGCATGATGTTGACACGCTCTGATCTCGTCACCTTCATCTCATTCATTATATCATGCCGGTCAGCTACACGACAGGTCTCTGTCTATCTTACATCTCAACTGAGTGGATGGTGGGCGGGCCGGTCAGAGACCCTTGTCCAGGTCTGCTATGGAGACATCCCCGAGATGACTAAACTAACCTATTGAACAGTTTGGCATTGTCTCTGTTGTTTGGAACGACATGTTATTTAATCTTTACCTGTAATCAGGTCAAGGCCTTGGGTTATTTTGCCTGTCACTACTAACTGTATGCAGCCCTTTATAGTGTTTAAACGATGTTCAGTTCACCGCCATAACGAGGCTTCACAGCTCACAAGGTTGACATCGAGGTTTTGATCAGCGAGGACTCTCAAGGTCGATGACAGCAAGCTTCACTTTCTTCCTGATTTTCCCTTCACTGAGACTTTAAGGGGGGAAAAACTCAGCTACAAGACCTGGGATGGGAATTGTTGATAGTTGTATAGGTATCTCACCTACTGATCCAAGTAAGTATACGACTTTAGTGATGCTTGCAAATCTTACTATATCAACATTTATCATGTTTGTTAGGATGTTGCTGTTACTAATAAAATTAAATCATTAAGTGACAGTTACCCACAAAATTTTTGGGAAACCGAAAACTTCTGTACCTGTTATGGGCACTGATGATGTTGTATGCACCCAGGATCACTCGCGCGATTCTATTAAAAAGCACAAAACATTTCCTATAGGATGTCCAAACACAAAGATATAATTTCTGGCCCCAAGACAAATATTCAAACACACACACACGCTATTCAAAGTCCTAAGTGTCTTGGCCGTGTAAATAGCACACAGCAAAAATAAGTCAGCAAGTGAGCACACAAATGGTAAATACATTAGATAAGGATGTAACTATTTAATATAAAAGCTTTCATTCATTTAGTTAAAAATCCGTCGAGCTCCTTACAGCCTCCTTAGATACGATGTGTAGAAAATTTCAAACACCACACAGTCTCTCTACACAGCAGTTATTAAGAGTTAGAGAAAATAACCACATATGTGCGCCAAGCATGACACATTTATTAAAAATATATCACAAATCAAGTAAGTTTCACACACTGTTCACACAGTCGTGTTCTCAGTCACTTTCACTTCTCTTATCTTACTACTCTCTTCTTGTCTTCTCTCCCTACTCTGCCTCTCTGTCTATTTTCTTTACGATTTCTTCTAAAACAAACTAAGCCTTCTGTAGAGTTTAGGTCATTACTCAAACTTTGTAAAAGCTTTGTTGTTTGGCTGCTTCTCTGTTTGCAAGAAGTAAACAACAAACTCACAACCTGAGAAGGAGGCAGTCTATTTTATCGGGTTTTCCCGAAACCAAAACAGTAAACAGCTTTGTGTTCTTGTTTGTCTCCCTTTACTTACTGAAGAAGCTCTGGACGAAAGCATCGTTGAGTTTTCAAATGACCAATAATTGTAGAACAAACCATAATAAACTATTCTGAAATAATCTTCATTGCGAGGTTACAATGTTAAATGTCATAATACCGTAGGCTAGTCACTTTTTCATTAGTGCCATCCCGGTGGTGCTGGACCTGCTCGGATGCAATGATCTACACCACAGCACCATGTGGTATTTTCTGTTGATTTCCAGTAAATAATAGTAACATTTGATGCTTTAGGTAAACAACATAAACATCAAAAGTTACGTTTCAAATTATATTATTTCAAGTACAAAAACTGATAAAAATAAAAAGGACAACTTAAAACATTAAAAAGAATAAAACTTCTAACAATAAAAAATCGGAATATAAGTACAGCCCAGAGAAACTAAACACGCCAATAAAAAGTAAATAACCTGATAAACTTGACTTCACATTTGAACTGTAGCTGGCATGATGACATATCACTGAGTTTTCACAAACGACAGCCGGAAAAGTCTTCACTGGAGACAGTTGACATCTTTGGTATCACAATGCATGGAAAACAATCAGATTCTGTTCATGTTTATTTTGGTCACACATAAATCCAGAAAATACATAGGAAAAAGTAGTCAGCACCAAAGACATGTTACAATTGTAGTACCCTGTCACGACGCCGCCGGTGCCTATCGTTTCTCGTTCTCTCCAACTCACCAGCGGGTCGGACAATTGCGCGTTCTAATTGAAGAATGACTCGCCTGTACGAGTCTGTCTGTTTAATGAGCAAAATTACCAACCAAAAAAAAAATAGATCCTAACTACAAAAGCAAAACGGTCTCTAACACCACAGTTTATCCTTAAATCTCCACTTCTACAAAGTACAACGAACACCTCACACGCTATAAACTCACTGTCTTGACACATACGTTCACGTCTCCCTTTCCGCTCTCTACTTTCTTTCTTTCCACTCGCTATTCGTTCTTCCTCTTCTATCTACTCTCTAACTCCTCTTCTTCTAAAAATGTCTCTCAGTCCTTCCTTCCATTCCTTCTCAACGTTCTCCCCTTAACCTCAACTTCTTTCTTTTTACGTCACTCTACGTCATTTTCACTTCCATTTAAAACGTCCATCATTCGCACGTTCATACACCTCGCCGGATCTAGCACTCTAACAAGCATTTACATTCTCCCCCCTTCATTGAAAAAAATTTCCTAATTTTTTTCGTGTCCGTTAAGTAGTTACATGACAAACATCTATATATTCCCAATGTTGAATGTTCAGTAGTCACTTTTTCTTGATTTTACATAATAACAATTATCTTTTTCTCATACACGCCCTTTTGAAATCACAGTCATAAAGCTTGTATTCTACCTTATAGATCATGTAAAGATTAGTGATAGATTCTTTTTTTCTGTTCTTGAATACTCTCACATTTTTTCTTCTTGTCTTCCTCCGATACAATACTGCATTATCCTAATTCTTTGAAAGTTGTCACATATGTCCTCTGCAAAATGGTCGTCTCCTTCTGGCTTTTCCCAATCTTCTTGATTTTTTAAGGTACTGATGACCTCAAATCTTTGTCAACGATGCAGCGTCTGTTCTCTTTTCCGGCTACTTCACCTCACATCTGATGTCTCGGTCAGATACACTTTGTAGTCTTTCTTTGCTTCGTAATGATGTCGGTTCCTTTTTATCTGTCAATCGTTCCACCGCCCTGTTAGTCTCACCATGCCGCCCAATCTCCTTGCCAGATATTTCTGTTTTGTTACAGGTTCTCAAGTTCTGTTCTTCATGCTGTTCTTCACGCTCCTTGAAGAATTTGATTTCTTCCGAAGCTTTCTGTAGGTCATTTAAGACTTTCTTATAACCTATTCCAAGTTCACGAACCTTTTCTGCAAAACTCACAAACTGTTACCCACTGTTGTCTACAACAATCATCTCGTTTCTTTCGCCAAAACCTCTGTCCATCTTTAAAGCCCGATAATTCTTTGTCCCGGTCTCTGAGTTCTCTCTGCAGTCTGCATTCATCCACTTCAGATTTTCTTTAAAGTTCTGTAAACATTGTCCGCAAACTCTCTATTTCATCACTCATGTCGTTATTTTACGGTTCGTGCTTCATGAACTCTTGAGGAAGTCGATTCTCTCTGTATATGTCGGGCTGTTGTGTTTGTGTGACACATTTTGAGCCTTGGTTCTCTCAGATTCTACATGCACAACGAGTAGCTTACTCTTCTAACATTTTCAATGATAGGTCAACAATGGTGGCTTTTTATCACTCAACACGTGAGGGGCCCAGTATAGAATGGATGGTCTAACTTGGACTCTCGCCAACGGGAAGATCTCTCGCCGTTCCCCAAATGTTTTATACATGTCTGGCGTTTATTTAAATACTCATGTGGCCACCAAATTGCCGCGAATGCTAGATGTTTGCTCCTGTATCTCGCAAAACTTGGACGGACTTCCCTTTCACTTCTCCTTAGGAAAAGATGTAGCTGTGTCCCAACTCGTTAGGAGACGAGGAGGAACATAAGACGGCGAGATTCGGTTTGCCTCCTCCGCTTGTCCAGCTGCTGCGGCGGTTATGAGTGTTTCGCGACGAGTTATTAAGCACACTTCGCGGGCTAGATGGCCATACCCACGAAGAAAATAACACTGGATGCGTTCAGACGGAGGAGGGGAACGGTTGGAATTGTCTAGGTGATTGTTTCGTTGGCATACGAAGGGTGTGAGGAGGTATCGGGGCATAGTGGACGACTTAGTGTAGGGCGAGATATGGTTGGTGTTAGGGCATTCTAGGGTATGATTGAGGAAGTGGGTTGCCTGGATGATGATACGTAGCGTTAGCAGCTAGCGTTTTTCAAGGTCGCCGAGCCAAGATCTTGTCTTGGGTGGGCTTGTCTACTTTTCACACAGTCTATCATCTTTCAAGGGCTAGGAGCTCTTTCTCTCAAAAACCGCCAGGTCTCTTGAAACGCTTTGAATTAACTGCTCACGCAAAAAGAAGATCTCGTAATCCGTTGTATGACTTTTCGACATTAGAAAGTTCCACATCGGTCAGCTTATACTTATTAATCTTGTCGAGAAGGATATCATAGACTCTCCCATTTGGGTCTGAATGCTTCTTAGTCGTTTCACGATATCCTTCCTCTGTGCACTGGAATTTAGTCAGTAGTTTCTGTTTTTTATTTTCGTTATTCAACAAGATCAACCACAAAGAGCATGGTAAAGTTTAAGAGATTCTCCCTGAAGAATGGCTGAAAGGTGGAGAGGCCATAAAATCCTTTGGCCATCGGAGGCGTTTAGCGTGTGATTCGAATCGATATAAAAATGAGTCTAATGTCGTCGAGTTCTTCCTTAAAAAAGTGGAAGTTTTGGGGTTAGTCCTTGGAAATTTCGACCTCACGGCCGGGTTCCCTGTCGTTGTGAATTATCCTTTCGCTGTTTTCCAACCGTAGCTTTCTTAATTCAAATTCTCTTCTTTCTCTTTCGGTTTCTCTCTTGCTTTCTGTAGTCTCTCTTCTCTCTCTGCTTTCTCTTTCTCTAGTCTCTCTTCTCTCTCTGCTTTCTCTTTCTCTCGTCTCTCTTCTCTCTCTGCTTTCTGTAGTCTCTCTTCTCTCTCTGCTTTCTGTAGTCTCTCTTCTCTCTCTGCTTTCTCTTTCTCTAGTCTCTCTTCTCTCTGCTTTCTCTTTCTCTAGTTCTCTCTTCTCTCCTCTGCTTTCTGTAGTCTCTCTTCTCTCTCTGCATTCTCTTTCTCTAGTCTCTCTCTCTCTGCTTTCTCTTTCTCTAGTCTCTCTTCTCTCTCTGCTTTCTGTAGTCTCTCTTCTCTCTCTGCTTTCTCTTTCTCTAGTTCTTCTTCTCTCTGCTTTCTCTTTTTCTAGTCTCTCTTCTCTCTCTGCTTTCTCTTTCTCTGCTGCTCGTGCTAAGCGTCGCTCATGTCTCTCTATACACTTATATATATCAATTTGGTTCAAAGCCTCACCTGTCTAGTCCTATTGTTTTTCCTTCCTCCTTATAGGTTGCAACATCTATCACCATTTCTTCTTGAGCAGCCATTTTCCTTCTATTCTGCAAATCTCTATAAAACAAATCTGACGACTTCTTCACGACGAAGACAGACCCGCAACAGGCGAATCACGTCGGGGTCACCAAATTGTCACGACACCGCCGGTGCTTCTCGTCTTTCGCTCTCTCCAACTCACCAGCGGGTCGGACAATTGCGCGTTCTTTCGTTCCAATTAAAGAATGACTCGCCTGTACGAGTCTGTCTGTTTATTGAACAAAATTACCAACCAAAAAAAAAATAGATCCTAACTATAAAAGCAAAACGGTCTCTAACGCCACAGTTTTTCCCTCAATCTCCACTTCTACAAAGTACAACGAACACCTCACTCACTATAAACTCACTGTCTTGGCAGTCGTTTCTCCTTTCACATTAGTACATTCGATCTCTGATTAGCAAATCGCATTGTCTTGGCACATGCGTTCACGTCTCCCTTTCCGCTCTCTAACTTTCTTCTTCTTCCACTCGCTAACGTTCTTCCTCTTCTATCTACTCTCTAACGTCCTCTTCTTCTCTCTATTCTCCAGCGTCCTTCTTCTTCTAGAAATGTCCTCTAACGTCCTTCTGCTTCCATATCCCTTCTCAACGATCCTCCCGCTTACCTCACTATTTCTTTTTGACGTCACTATACGTCATTTTTCACGTTCTATTTAGAGAACGTCCATCATTCGCACGCTTTCATCTACACACGCGCCCAGTCCTAGCACTCTGACTAGATCCATGACACAGACTGACACACGTATGTCCTGACACATTATCACACACGCACGCACGCACGCACGCACGCACGCACGCACGCACGCACGCACGCACACCTCTGTAACAAACAAACTTGTTGACACTTGTTGTTGTATAAACAGAGACACGGACCTCGTGATGTAAAAACTGTAATGACGTCATGTCTATTACGGTGATGACGTGGTGATTGAGAGTAGAAGAGGACAAAAACTAAAAGACAATTGTTGATGTAAGAGACTGACACACGACTACAGCAGGTGACAGGTGTGTCAGTGTCAGTGTCAGTCACCTTCAAGCGACTAGTCGTCAGAGTAGACAATCACAAGTTGTGACGTACAGCGGGACATGACGTCAAGTCGGGGAGAGGTGTCGCAGCACTGCGATAACCTCCTAGATCGAAATAGTTCTCCAGGGTTCTCCAGACACACGATGACTTTTCTCTCCAGACCACGAACACGATCTCCACGCGCCACCCACACCACGTCACTGCGGACCGTGGCCACGTCGTCGATGTCATAATCTTTCATCACCTTCACTGGGATACCCGCTTCTTGCAGTCCCTTCACCATACCTGACATATCTCTAACGTCACGCCAGAACAACACCAGCACGTCTCTCCACTGTAGACAGGGTGGTGTTGTGACGCCGCTAGTAAAGGTGAATGTTGTAGATGTTGTTGTGCTGCCCTCTGTCAACATGGATATAAACAATAGCATCATGACGTCATCACGTAAACGGAGAGACTCACGTCACTAACACACTGTCTTATTTACAAGACTGTCCCTCATGCGTTATTTATCACACAGGTAACTGTGTTGTTTAACTGTAAACAACAATACACTACACAATACACACACCTACCTGTAACACCAACATGGAGACTGCGTAAGAAGCTGGCCACCTCACCACCGCACGTCACACAGTCACCTGGCCTGTCACCTGAGTGACCCTGACCTCGGTGATACAGTCGTGAGACTGGCGGGCCGTCTGTGTGGTCAGACACACCTCGCTCACTGTACGGCAGGACATCACGATGTTTAGTGATCATGAAGTCCTGCTCGACTTCTCTGACGACTGCCGGAGGAGAGCGGAGGGGTCTGGTTAAATATTCCACTTGCCAGCCGGCGGGTGGGTGTTGATGGTAACAACTTGCCGCCCACAGATGGAGACGAGGAACTCGTGTCAGCAGCTTGTCACACAAAGTTGGAAAGCTCTTGAAGTAGCGAACGCTGTAACATAAGATGTTACACTGTGTACTGTTAGTAATGTGTGATTCTGTTTGTGTACTACGTGTTATATTGTTACCAATGATCTCATCAAGAAGGTGATGTCAAATAATGACACGTGTTGTCACACAATGTGTGTAACAGCCCAGGCTTCAAAACAAATCTATGTTGAGAACACAACACATCCATCAGGTGTCACAACTGTTGAGGTAGCATCACCTGTTAAGCACAAAATAGTTTTAATCCAGTAAAAACAGACAGCATCTACCTGTGTGTCTATCATCACATCACACGCTGTACAACTCACCTGTACTCACTCCCTACTTCATCAGCGATGACGTACAACGACCCTCCGCTCGCCGCCTGTGACAAGTCGTTGAAGGCCTTCTTCACGCCTTTACCGACATCAAGATGATACTGCAGGAGGTGAGGCTGACCGAGTGATACACCTGCTGACTGTTGTCTGTTTACTGTCTGCAGCAACAGGTGATACAACATGGTGCTCACTCCAAGACTCCCCCTCCACGTACTGACAACGTAGACGTGGTGACCACACCGCAGCCACTGTATGGCCATCAGCAGCAGCACCACAGTTTTACCTGTACCGGGCGGTCCGGTGACAAAGAGTCTGGGAGGCGCCGTGTGTAGCAGGTGAACTTGCTCCGGGAAGAGTGTGATTACAGCAGTATAGCACTCTCCTGTCCACCACACGGCCTGACCCAGGGTCTTGACACTCACACGTGGAAGACATGTGCATGGCACACTCACTGTTGTTGCCGGACCGCAGAACCTGCAACAAACAAATGTTGGATACTTGAGTTCATCTTACTATTAAAATAAACTGTCACCTGCTGTGACCAACCCTGTATACTGAGTGATTTACACTATTTACTAAAAGTGGTTTGCTACATTCAGTAATAACTTTTTCTGTCTTGATGTACTAACGTACTTCTATGATAAGAAACAAAACCAAAAAGCTAAAGTAGTTACTACATTCTGTCTCTCTCTCTGTCACTACCGGTCTACTGTCTACTAACTGTTGTACATGTCGCGGTGAAGCATGAATATTTCTCTCTAACTTTATTCTCTTCACCAATAAATACTGTCAGCTCCGCAATCTAGCACACACCCGGAAAATAGCTTTTGTTAACTTTGTGAAAATAGTTTAGCTGAGTGAATAAACAAACTAACCTGACACTACTGTTCCATATTGTACAGAATCTTTATAAAATATTTACAGTAAAACCTCGATTTCACGTTTCTCAAGGGACCGCCATACTAAACGTTACATGGAGGAAACACTTTATTTACTTCAGATGACACCCAGACATGGAGACAGTATGACAGACACCGCATGTCACAATCCTGTGTAAACATATCACGATGTCAAAGTCCAACAGGTGAGCAGCAAGGTTGTGACCGTGTGTAGACAAGACTTGATGTCCCCGTGGGGAGGAACTCATCCAAGGTGGCCTGTCCTGTGAGTTGTGCTGGTGTTTACATCACGTGTCCTGTGAGTTGTGCTCGTGTTTACATCACGTGTTCAGCACGTGGCACGTGTCCCAACATGTCGCTGCCCCCAGGGGCCTGAAGGCCAACTTCCCTCACTTGTCCAGCGCTGTGAGAGCCTCGGACACTTGGTGTTGGTGGACCTGTTGATTCTCAATAGTCGTCGTCACTTCCGTCGTCGCCATCGACTCCATCACCGCTGAGTGTCACAGCCGCAGCTTCCTCACATATCTCCTCAAGAGAAAGTACAACACACGTTTCCAAGCTCTCGTCGCAAGTAACGAAACTGTCGAAGTTGAAATCAGATGCACAAGAGGTTACTCTGTCTCAATCATCTTGTAGAACTTCATCATTCAGTCTCACATCGTCAGTATCATCACCGTCATGCACGACGTCCGACACACCTGACTGAACATTGAAACCAGCCTCGGCGATACAGTCCCCATAGTTGACGGCTTAACTGCAGTTCATGATGCAGCCACAAAGTTCATGACCCTTAAGAGGTCAATGTTCATGTCGAAACGCACGCCGAGGTCAAGTAGGGTCACAAGTTTGTATACGATCTTTGCACGATAGAAATACTTCAAATTCTGGTTGACCTCGTAATTCGTTCTTTACTTCTTTTACCCTCATGACATTTTCTTCCTCGCACTTTTAGTTTTGTCAGACAACAAAGTAAAAACTAAGCGAGTGTCGTATGCATTGTAGATATTTCTGTGTAGCCTTGTAAATACTGCGGCAGGTCTCAGTCTCCCAGTGACTGACAATGTGTTGAGGAGGTGAAAGTATAAATACGATACCCACACAGTCAGACACACTGAGTACCACTTCTGTCCCTCCCTGCACACGCGGGTAGAAGCCAAATTGCCGCAGACATCAAACAAGTCAGAGACAGTGAGTTGCGGGTCAGGCCACATTAGTGTTAAATTTCGTGCCACCAAATAAGACTACATCACGACAGTTTGCAGTGGGAGAGGGCTAGCAACGTTCGTGATGCTGTGTGTCACTCTGAACATCAATCTCAGTAAGACCGTCTATAGGGCTACCTTTGATGGTGATCAAAACAGAGGAAGAGAGAAACACAATAGTCACGAAAGTAAGTCAAGGATTTACATCAAAAAGATAGAGAGGATGGAGAGACGATAGTAACATGAGAAGAAAGAGAAGAAAAGGAGAATTAGGACAGTGATGTCACAGTCAGGTAACACGACAACTGACAACTAACTGCCTTCACAGCGAGGGGCTCTTTTTGTCCGTGTCAGCCCATGGAACTAGTTTTTGTTTTGTTTAGTCTTGTTTAGTTAAGTTTAAAGTTGTTAACATTGTGTGTCTGATGTATCTGCCTAACGTGTTCACATTATAAACACCAGTCACTATGACATGCCCATGGGTCTCGCTGTCTCAGACTGGAATGAACACGTTGATAGGGAGTCTACTTCAAATGACAACAAAGCAAGTGTACAGCACAACCGGAGACAACTTGGACAACGCACTTTAAAAAAGAAAACTTATAAACTAGTAGAGGACATCTGTAAATGTGTCGTTGAACAATACAAATTTGATTCCGAACATGAAGAAAACACGTGAACTGAAACAGACGGTCGTTCTGATGTGGAACTGCAAATGAATAATATAATTTAAATAACAAAATACAACCATCAGTGATAAATGAGATAATAATCTACTATTTATATTTGCACTTTCACAACTGATATTGTACTTACCACGGTACAGCTCCACACCGACAAATGTATTGTCTCTATAGACATGTTCATTCCAGTCTATAACTGCCAGACCCACTGTATGTTATAACGGATTTTTATCTTGTTCACTTTACAGTGCAGAGTGTGGTAAGAAAATGGTGTCGTAGAAAGGACATGGAATTCATGAGATGGACACGACTGTCATTTTCCAGATTTAGAGTGTAAGAAACAAAGTATACATAACTCGAAAATAAAATAAAATCATAATACTACAGTGTGAACACTAGCCTACATGCACGTCACACTCAACACGTGGGTGGACTGCACACACAGACCGTACATGTCAACACGGACTACAAGCTCAATACTGATGTCCCCGCTTATGAGACAAGACAGATAAAAGATAGAGAGAAAGACCAAAGAGCAATAAAAATAAAGTTTGAAAATTCCGTTGTCCTTCTCTAAATCATAATCAAGGGGCGTATTCTCCCTGAAGGTTTCTCTGTTACGTGACCAACGTCCCGCGGCCCGCTGGCCCTACGTCATGTGAACGTCGTGACGTGAATGGTCTTTTAATTAGCGAATACACGCTTGAAGCGACGACTGTTCTCACGTAACCGGCCGCAGCGCCCTCTGTCTGTCGGTCAGTTTGCCAGCGCGTCTGCCCGTCTCGTGAATAGAGCAGAAGTGTAAACCACACTACAGCCGTGTTACTACTCTTTGGTGACATCACCACACTGCTAGTCTGCTCCGTTTTACTTTAGGTCTTCCTCATCGTCTACATGAAACCTTACTCTCCTCACTGCCGGTACTTGACGATTTCTGAGACGAGAACAAAGAGAGATCTTCATCTGTCATCCAACTACAGACCTTGCTGTACATCACAGTGTGTACACGTGTAAAGGGTTTTGCATAAACATTTTTAAAAATCTTCTTTACCTGGCTACCAGTGTCCTGTACACCCCAGGTGTCATGTGACTGTCAGGTCCAGCCCCAGCCACACGTCGCTGCCACCAGTGTCCGAGTTCCCTCAACACGTGATTACTGACGTCACACGGGGTCTTGGGGTCAGACAACTGATCAGAGCACAGACACAGACGTGTGATGTCGGCGGGGTCTGTTGTTCCCAGACATCGACACAGGTCCTGTAAGAGATTTACTTGATTTGTAGAGAAATGAACCAAACATGGAAAAGATTTGAGCTGACATATTTACTAGCAGAGACACACTTTATATCGTTATTTCACAAAAAAGTGACTGAGTCTCAGAATGCTATTGTCGTTCTTACAAAGTGTCAGGAGGGTAAATGTCGGTGATGTTTGAATGTGACTCCATAAGTTGTACAACAGCTATCTAAACATGGTCAACCACTTGTAAATACATATTGTCAAGGGATGGCTATAGAAACCTTTACCCTTTGACATTAGTGTGAGCGATCCTTTGAGAAACCGATGTTTATTAGGTCGAGAGTGTAATCCTGTGAAAGTCATTGTAAACCGAATAATTAATGATTCTGATATTACGGGTATCGACTACTTAGTTGCACCTTGCACTCGATATTTTTAAACAACAACAACAACCACAAATACCACAACAAAAACCACCAACAAAAACAACAGCCACAATGCAACATCAAAACAAAGTGTCGCGTGTCACGATTTCGGCCTTTCTATCAGCGCCTTGGGACGCTCCTGTTTCAGTAAGGCAGCTCACAGCAGACGACGGTTGACGGCTGTTTTTTGTACGGTTTGCAGGGCAAAGGTCAAGGCCTTCTCCCTCTGACCGTAGCCGTGTCTTACGTCACGCTCTTGCTACGTCACGTGACGTCGGCTTGAGTGCTGTGTGCTGCCGGTGGGAGCTCTGGGGGTGCACTGGTCGGGCCCCTCCCTTCCCTGTCCAAGGTTTTGGCGTGAAAAGCGTTCACGCGCCTTGGCATGGGCTGGGTGTCGTGGGCGCTGACGATTGGTCACAGCCCCTGGGCGACAGGAAGTGACCCCCAGAGAGCAGCGTCCCTCGTGGCAGTTCTGACCTGGGCTCGGTGGAGAGAGGAGCGTGTTGTGTCTGAGAGGACGGCGGGAGGCCGGGCCATTGTGGGCAGTGTAGGCTGCGCCGTTTTACCCAGGCCGTTTGAGTTTCCCTTGGAAAGTGTCCGCGGATTTCCACGGGAAAGTTTCTGCCATTCCTGTTGTGGAGGGCAGCTGACCGTCGGGTCATAGCACTAGCCGTTTTGGGTGAGCAAAGTCTATTTCTTTGAGTTCCGCTCTTTTCTAGTTTATAGAGCCTTTACAGGTTAGAATTTGTAATGGCCGGGTCGCGTCGCGTGTGGCACGCACCCGTTTTTCCATGTATGAATTTATGAGTTAAGGGCCGCTTGTCTAACGATAAAATTATGTATTTGTATTAGAGCAAGCGGTTTCATGACCAGGTTGGTCATAGATGTGTATGTGTATAAGGGTGTTTTTATAAACTGAGAAATGTTTGGAGTGCCGTATGATTGACTGGATGAATTGTTGTTTTTCTACAGGCTTGCGTTTGTTTACTTCTACATGTATTACGTCTTCTCCGTTTTCCACGTATGCTACATGTTCAACATAATTGTGATCTCGCTGGACGTTTTGTGATCATCATCTGTGTCATCGTCCGCTTTTGTGGACTGTCCGACATTGTGTCGACCCTGCGCCTTCATCACCTCGTCAGCGCGTGAGCGCGACCCTGCTGTGCCTGTGTGCGGCCCAGCCATCGGGGAGCGCCTAGGGTGGAGGTCGACAAGCGGAGTCTCCGTGACCAAGGTCTACCGGGACGAGAGCCGTGGGGTCAGCCGGACAGCTGGTCCAGAGGAAGAGGGGGATGGTTCCGCTGATTCTACGAACACTGAGCGGACACTTGCCTGCGCTGTGTCGCAGTGATCTTTGTATGTTCTCTGCTGTGTGTGTGTGTATTTTATTTGTAACCTCTTTGCGGGGAGGCAGTCCCCTGTTGTTTTTATATTTATTTTGACGAGTACTCGTAGGTGTATTTTTTGATCCGTTTTTCTGTGTGGGTGTATGTGTATTCGTGTTTATATTTGTTATTAAACTGCGTGCTTGTATCGTTTTTCCCGTCGTTGTCGTGGTTTGTGCCGTGCACGGGTTTCGATAGGTAAGTCGCTGCCTGCCTCCAGCCGAGTGTCTGTGCGTGTCTGGCCGGCTGTGTGAGCGGCTGTGCGCGTGCTTCCGCAGCCACGAGGGGGGTGGAACGCGACACAAAGCAAGACCAAAACAACGACACCAATACAACAACACAAACAAAATAACATCAACACCAACACCACAACAACACACCAGCAACAAAATTACACAGCAACAACACCAACACCTACTCCAACAACAATATGAATCAGTAAGCGATGACAAGAATCCTCACCTGAGTCAGCTCGGTGTCATTGTCGAGCACCTGTTGTAGCTGACTAACCGTCAAGTTAGGGAGTGCGATCGTCTTAGTGACACGTAGACTGGGAGTGACGTCATTAGCCAGGTATGACACCGTGACCCCGGCCCTGTCCAGCTGTTGGATGGCCTCGTGAAGATTGTTTTTAATCTCTGTGTTAGTTTTCTCTGTTCTTTTCTTTTTCAATATGTTGAATTTATTTACGTTTCTACCTAAAGCTTTCACTTTACAGATGACAAGACCGTACCGTCGATGAATAAGAAGTACATCGATGTCCCCTGGTTTCCATTCCTGTCGCAGGTCAGGGTGTCTGACGGGTAGGGGAAGTCTTCTTGCCACGTCAGCATAACGAGAGTCACGCAGGTAGTCGTCAAACAGGAGCTGACTCACTCCAACCACCACTTCTTTGTTGTAATTAAACATTCTCTCCAGACATAGAAGGACTCTTTGCATGGCTGCATCATGTCGGACATCACTGGACTCATCTACCTGTGGAGATGACTGAAGGACGAGAACTGTCTGACCAGCAACAGACTCTTGTGTCGTCGGCACGCGGCTGACGTGTACAGGAGGCAGGAAGTAGACACTAGAGTCCAGATCAGGGAATGCCGCCTCAACCCACTGCTCCCAGAATTCCTCTTCCTGTTTTGCGCGCCTTTCCAACTGTTGTAAGATAAAGACATAAACAATAATTAGCAGCCTGTCCTAAATGTTTGGGTACATTGATTTAAACAGAAGTGAACCGATTAATCAAAAAATATTCGTATCCGCATTCTTTCTTATCCAGACCATATTATTTAAGATGAGAAGAATTTGTTTTCACCAGACCTATTTTCAGATTTCCTTAACATCTTTGAGTATTTATCTATGTAGTAGTGTTTCGGTTAATGGGGGATTGAAAGAAAGAAAATCAAATTAAAAATGCGCAAGAATGAATCACGTAAGGCTCACAAATAACGGTCTACATGACGGGTTAATCTCCAGCCATAGCTTGCCTATTGATAAAAATGTATTGATAACATGCACAATTGATATTCCTTAATACCACTCTTTATTTCTTTTTTCTTAAAGTAGGTTTTTCAATTTACTAGTGTTTTACACATAGACAGCAGCTAAGACTATGTTACTGTAAGACAGCGCACCTTGTCTGACGTTTGTCACGTGCATATACAACAGTGTACCCGAGATGTGATTAAGTCTGTGCACCCGATTCTTCCTGTGCTGGTGACGAATGTTTTGACCGTTGCGCCACTGGACTGTCAGTTGTGAGTAGAGTGCAGTGTATGATGTCGACACAATGATGTTATGCACGTCTCGTAAGCTTAGCCCATGAATATTCACTGTAAGATCTTACGACAGTTGCACGCATGTCTAAAACATCAATGTTGTGCTCGACCAACTAGTGGTTTATTGGTAATAAACATCCAACTTAACCTTTAGATCAGTGACATTGTTTAAAAACTTTTGACTTTTGCTTGAAGTGCAGCTTTTCGTTGGGTTTGAAGGTAAAAGTGAGACAGTGCTACAACTCTTTGTACTGTAATACAAAATCCAATGTCTTTTTCTCTGGATCTTTCAGATCGTTTTACATCGAATGCCAGTATCAGGCTCTTAGAACATTAAAAAAAAATGTAGAATAGGGAATTTTCTTTATCTTTGGACTGCTTTGCTACTTCACGGGCTTACTCTCAAAGGGTACAACGAGAGCTACTCTGTCCCTCCACACTAGAGTTTGAATAGTAAACAAATATTTACATCTAGAAATTACATAAATATAGTATATAACTACAGCTATAGTGAAGGGATAAACACATTACTCTGTGTGAATTTGTGGCTTTAAAGCTTCGTAGGCGGTTACTCGAAGACATCATCACATTTGTAGACCAAACTAATCACAATGAGCTTTATGAATACTTGATAGACAGATGTGCAGCAGTGGTTACATCATACCGAAACACAATATTTGTCTGAAGATTTATGGTGTGGTTACACTGTCTGATTGGATAGTATGGAGCATTGGTGACCTCGGATGATATTGTCGTTTTTGATAAATAAATCTCAACACAAAGTGTTTTTACCTCTTCCCTTGATATCGGTGGCATTTGTTCTGTTGTCGCCACATCTTTCCTGCAATAAAATTATTCTTTATTATTTTCAGTATTTGTCTAAATTAGATTTTTAGTAACATGTACAGTTACATGTTTAACGATCATCAGTTTTAAAATGTTAGCATTCGTTTTGATTTTCCAAACAAGCGCCATCAACAGATTAAAGTGTTGTTTATAGGGCGAGAGGCAACTCTTAGTATTATCATAGACACATCAGCAAAAAGGTTAGGGTGACCTGAGGTCATGGAAATATCAACGTGGGGTCAACGTAAGGGTAGCGTGGGTTTTAGGGATACAGAGCCTGGATGTGAAGAGCTCCACATACAAATTAAAATATTAATTAAGAATAAAGAATAACATAAATTAAACAATAATAAATATGGGGTCTTTTCCCTCATCCATAGCCAGAGTAATAGCTAAGCAGGGTAACTGAAATAAAACAAAAATTTTAAGTCTTAAAAATACGCAACCTGTTTATGTAGCATTAATAAACACAAAACAATGTTAAAAAGAGAAGCAATAAAAAATGAAGCTTATAAAGGTAATAAACAGTATAAAAAAGTTCTTAAAACTAACAAGTCTAGCATAAAATTAGTGAAATGCAGGGAATCTGCACACATTACAGTTCACCACCACTGCAGACCTGGCAGATTGCTAGACACCAACAACACCAGACAACAAGAAGAATATTGGGAGAAACTCCCCCCCCCCCCCTCCGTGTCCTGGTATCGGTATTTGTGACCTGCATGTGCCTGCCGTCATTCTGTGGACGACAGGGGGCGCAACAAACATTCTATTGCCTAGTGGGTCTAGAGTAAGTTATCTTTTCAAATAATCAATTAGCTCTACAATCTCCCATAATGTCTAATATAGTTCTTAATGAAAGAGTGATAATGTTTTTTAAGTCATCTCACCTTTGTTTACATTTGAAAACCAGGAAGATGATGACTAACGACACAGGGATGAACACGAGTACAGCGATGGCTACAGTCAGAACTACGGCAGGTACATCTGAAAGTACAGAACACAAGTCGTCTTCAGTGTTATAAACTCTGTGTATCAAGCTCTAAGGCAATAGAATGATAGACTGTGATCATCAACCTGTTTACTTACAAGCTACTTGTTTACTTTTATAACATTCAGGCTCATCCAATAGAGGCGCTTTAATAGGAAACAACAAATGTGAGGGTGGCCACAGTGTAGCGGTGTATCTACCTGGTATCAGGATAAAGTCACAGGACTTAAAGCCGTCCATGCTAGAGCCTGTCACGTGACAAGCGTATGTGCCGGTGTGGTCACGTGACGCTCGCGGTACTCTGATGACGAGGTGATCTGTGACAAGGTTGTTGACCTCGTACCCCGGGGCTGTGGTGCACTTCAGCTGGTCCTGTAGCCAGGTGCAGGTGGCAATGTCGACACCTGTAGACACACTTGTGTTAGTCATGCAGCCTGCAGTGCTTCAGTCAAACTAGTCTACTAGTGATACTATATTGTTTCTTACATCATTGCGCCCTATGCAACTGACTGCTGTAAAGATTACCTTTACTTTCATCACCACCGAGGCGGACCAGTGACAAGTTGCTTTTTGTGGCATTGACATCAACGTTGAATGTGCAGGTGAGTGATGCTGGTTTCGTCTCTTTGATACTTGAGATGTTACAGAAGGAGGTCACTGCAATTAGAACAGATAATAAAATGTCAATAACACACAGACAGCGTGAATACAGTTAATATGGACACTATCATAAATTGGTAACAGAGTCACTTTGACTGCAACAGATGTAATATTACACTGGAGGCTACTTTTTCCATTTGATTGCAGTCGGATCCATCCAGTAAAGACGCGTTCTTTGAAACAACAAGACAAACAACAATGTACCCGTATATCTACCTGGCTTTGGGATAAATTCACAGGACTGGAAGCCGTTGACTTTAGAGCCTGTCACGTGACAAGCGTATGTGCCGGTGTGGTCACGTGACGCTCGCGGTACTCTGATGACGAGGTGATCTGTGACGGTGTTGTTGACCTCGTACCCCGGGGCTGTGGTGCACTTCAGCTGGTCTTTTAGCCAGGTGCAGGTGACAATGTCGACACCTGTAGACAAATACGTCAATCATACAACCTTTCTCGTTCAAACCTCGATGATACGGGTACTTGTCAGCCTAAGGGTCACGATTCCGTAAACGGGAAAGGTCAGTGTAAAAGTCTGTGGGGGGAAGCGAGTACAGAATTCAGTGTCGCTTTCTTTCACATGAATTGTTGGCTGTAGCTCAGGTTGAAATTATCCAAACAGGTATTGTGACTGTATTTCACAATGAGAGGGGAGAGAACTCAAAGTAGTAATAGCTGCAGTATCTGACTCGGATTGTGCTTTAAGAAAGTTTTAGGTTTTCAATAAAGTTAAGCAACCTGCCCCCCCTCGACTCCAGATATACATGTAGAGAGAACGACATGAGTTGCCCATCATTTTATATGCTGCTGTATTTAAAGATACAGATTTGTTACGGAATTTACTGTAATTAGCTTTAAACTTTGTCACGGAGCAGTCCGTGTCATTGAGTTTTAACCACTTCATGACAGCTGGGTTGTTAAAGATGGAAAATGAGTGCGAGAATGTGGCAGGAGGGCAGTAATGAAATAGTTAAGTGTAGATGGCTGAAAGGTGGAATCTCGATCACAACTAACATTTTGGGCGGGAATTCAGGTTGAAAACTCAGTACCTGACGACCAAAGAAGAAGGACGCACCAGTGTAGAGATGTTGTATGCGGTAGGAGCGCAGAGGTGGTATAAGTGGGAGGCAGCCCAAAGGGGTTACAACAGCCAAACGCGACCAGCCGGCTGGCAGAGGTGTCAGTGAAGTCAATAAGGACAGTGACACCTCGGGGGGGTCACACACCTGTCGCCAGGTTGACGGGCAGTGGGGGTTAGTCACCTGTCCACCTCACCACCACAGGCGGCGGAGCTTCAGTAGGAAAGTCGTTCTGTTGTCGATGTTAGCTACTGGACTGGTTGGTGATTGAGTGACCAATAGCATCCCTCGGTGTATGTGAAGTCCAAATACGCAAAATAAAATAGGGAACATTGGACCAGCAGATTACTTCTCGGCACGACATCAGAGTGGATGGAGCAACTGTCTAGCACACACTCGCTCCTTATCTCATCACAAAAAGTTCTTGTCACGTGAAGGGCCTTCCGTTGTTGCTGACATCCGAGAATCCGTTGGTGTCACTATCGTAATGACCTCCTTCACAAGCGCTGATACTCTGGCACTGCCGTGTGTCACCATGTGACTGTTCCTAGGCCGGACTGCTGTCTCCAGCTTAACATCGCCTAACAGCACCAACACTTATCTACCAGCCGCAGCCTCTACTGTCTGCGACCAAACAGCTACTGGTGATGAGGCGACGGAGCTTCAGTAGGAAGGTCGTTCTCTGCCTCTGCTTCTACTGTTTGCGACCTAACAGTTACTGGTGATGTACAAGTGTTGTACACTCTGTGGTAGAGTGGGTCTCACACACCTGCTGAGTCAGTTGTGCTGGAACCATCACGATTCCCAGACAGACTCACAGCGGAGAATGTGAACAACCTTGAACAGACCTCTGTTACAACCTCCTCGACAGCCCAGTGCGAAGACAACGATTCTTAATCAAGACGAAGTAGTAGGAGAGACAGACTGAGAAAGGCGTGCAGACGAGGTTCAGAGGATCACAAAGAAAGGTCTACCTACTGCTGAACCACTGTCTTTGTTTCAGAGTTCTGCCAACTTACCTTTACTGTCAGCGCCACCGATACGGACCAGAGAGAAATTATTTTTTGTTACATTGACATCAACGTTGAATGTACAGGTGAGTGATGCAGGTTCTGTCTCTACAACACTTGAAATGTTACAGAAGGAGGTCACTGCAATTACAACAAAAAGTTGCATGTCATGTTTGTCACAAGCAAATTAAACTCTATCGTAAGTACTCAACAAAAATCAAAATATTGTTGCTGTATGTGTTCTCTTTTATCTTCGGATATTCTGATAGTTTAGTCCATATTTATGATCATTTCCATGAAAACAAAGGCAGTGAATTAACTTTGTTCATAGATGTGTTTATACAGATCCCTGCTTTTTTCAAACGTGCTTTGGCTTCATCTTTGACTGCTATAACAAGTTTAAACTGTCACGGTTGTATTCTAACATCAGCCGTTTGATTTCTCGGACAAAAACTTGCTTCTTGATCATGAAAACCTAAGTGATTTTTCTGTTTCTAAGACATACACAGATTTGGTGAGTTGAACCACTCACTGTTACAAGTACTACTGACACACAACTAAGTTCTCCTGTGTAGCGGGTATTTATCTCTCCGCTAGTGACAGGTTACAAGGTGGTGCTTGAAGTCTGGTATCTTGACAATTAAGCATAATTGTGTACTCATTTTGGGAATTATCATTTCAATGAATATATAAGTCGATTATAAGAAAACGATATTTGTTCAAATTTTAGTGAACTACAGGAAGCAAAATCTGTGTTCACCGACTCTTTACCTGTTTTCAAAGTGAGAGAGCAGTTCTCATAGCGGACAGGTGCACTACTTGTATAGTGACAGCTGTAGGATCCTTCTTGATCCTCCTGTGCTTTAGGGATCCCGACAGTCAGGTGGTTTGTCACAGTCTGATCGAACTCGTAGCCGCCAATCGTATTACAGGACCGATGGTCTCCGATCCTCTTGCAGGACATTACACTAACTGTACATGTAACATGCCAAATGTTTACTTAAATAAAATTAAAGAAGCCAATAAGGACTAAGTACAAATTCTTGCATACAACTTATCAAGAACCTTTCTTAAAATAACTTTGAATAAAAATTGTAAAAATAGAAAATATGTCCAGCACATCACACTGTGACTAGAGGCAGTTTGAAAGAATATTTTTTAAAATCTCAAACTTTTCTTACTCAATAACTTCAACACATTCACAAAAGCAAACCAAAAAAATTAATAAAATAAAAGTATTTCTGTTTTATTGATTTTACTTGATCAACAATCATAAGAAAGAAAATTCACAGTTAAATCATTAAATATATTTTGTAATTAACTCAACATTAGTGACATGAAAACAATAAACACTACAGCAAGAGTTCAAGGACCAGTGCAGTACCCGAGTCTCTACGGCCTGAGTGATGGTAAACACTGAAGTCTGCTGTGTTCTTGCTGAGATCCTCTGGGAAGTAACATGTTAGTGACGTTCGTGAGTTCAGTGGAACCGAAGGAACGTCACACATCGTCTTCCCCTCTGAAACACGTTATCTCCTCTTAAACCACTGACATTATGAACATGAAAAGCAAAATAAAAATTTATCAAGTGCACTGCCTTCGTGTACTCTCTTGGTGTCACCCTTATCATGGACTATGACAGTGTCCTGTCACGAGACAACAATGTCAACGTGTAGTGCCAACGTGTTGTTTTAGTGACGTCATGGTATGGCGTTGAGCAGTAGTCACGTCACTGTGTTGTCTTGAAATGTACTTGCGAGAGAGTGTTGTTATTATTGAAAACAAAGCATGAATAGATTCTTGTACACCTATCACTACACTAAATATTTGCAGCATTTTCAAAAGAAAAGATTGACTGTTATCAGCAGGTGATGAGCTGCTAACACCTTACCTAGCTTTATCTTCAGTTCGCAGAATTTAATGTCTTTTGGATTCATGTTGGAAAGCTTGCAGGCATATCCTCCAATGTCTTTTGTAGAAACTCGTGGGATCTCCAAGGTGATTTCGTGAGATATTATTCTGTTAAACTTGTATGCTGGTTGGACTTCACAATCCATTTTTCCCGACAGCCACCAGCACACCAAAATATCGTTTTCATTTGAAACTGAAGGCAAATTCATAATTGTTATATATTTGGAGACAACATAGAATGAAAAACAAAAATAAAAAGTGGATCACTTACATATTATCATACACTTATCCAAGGCAAACGTGCCCTTTTACTGAAAAAAAAACAAACTATATCCTACATTGCAGCACACTTTTTAAACATGCTAAAAACACAGCAGCAAAAACACTTATCACCACTACACCTGTATATTGTGCGCCTTTATAGAAAGAGACAGATATGATCCTCCTCGTCTGATTGACATTCTCAGGGAAGTGACACGTGACTGACGTATTGGCCAATGGTTCCACTGAAGGAACGTCACACGTTACAGTTTTACCTATAACATTAAAAGAAAAGAGACCATTGACAGTTGCAATTAATTTTGTAATAACAGTGGTTCAGAAAACTGTTCTTTATTTGTTTAAAGAATAAAAATTATTCCTTTATTTTCTTAAAAAAGTGAGTGACGAGCACAAGGTTGTGTAGCCAGCCTCGCTATAACTTCTGACTCTGAGATTACTTCTACTACTATCATGATGATGTTGATTGATTGATTGATTATGATGATGATGATGATGATGATGATGATGAGGAGGAGGAGCAGGAGGAGGAGGAGGATTCAATTGATCGTCACATCACATCATCAATCATTGTTGATATTATCATCAACACCTTATTGTCCAGGTCGTATCTGAACTTACTACTGTGGAAGGACGGCCATCGTGGTTCACAAAGTCTCACACAGTAGACCTCTAGGTTCTAGAAGTTTGTTTCCTGACACTAAACTATATATACTAAACTCACTCCAACCAATCACAGTGTGCCAACACCTTAGAATGATGTCCAATGTAGTGAGTTGTTTTGTAGCGTTTTATGGATGAGTCGATACGCCATAGACATTGCCAATTTTGTTTTCATAAATCGTATTCATGTTTTATGGTAAGTTTGTACAGTTGGAGACGTTGTAAATACAATTTTAAAAAAAAACGAAATTCTTCGATAAGTTGAAGTCAAACTTCCGGTTTCAAGCATTTATTCAGCGTTCACGTTCACGATTTCAGGATTGTTTATGATTTTTAAGTGTATTTGACAAAATCTTAACGGATCGTAAAGCACAGTTGTTTAGGTGAATTTTTTATGGTACAACAGCACATTTTCTACAAATATACAATGGCAGCAACACTTGCCACCAAGTTTTTCCATCTATAATTTGCAAAACTATAAAAAATTACCGTGAGGGAAGGATTGTCATTTTGACATTTTGCATTTGTGACCGTGTATGCATTCCTGTCGCCGTACTTTCACGGTAGTAAGTTTATATACGACCACAACAGTAAGGTGCTCATCAATCATTATCATTAATCAATCATCATTAATCATCAATAATATTTAATACTCCTAATCATAATCATTATCATCACAAATGATTAAAAATCATCAAAAATAAATTTTTATCATCGTTATCCTCATTGTCATCAATTATCATCCGTAATTTTCTACTACACAATTATAAACCTGTTTGGCCATGCGCGGTGAGCATGAGATGAAGGGCGAGGATGAAGACAACAACTGTGACCACAGAACGTGCAGCTCGCGCCATCAGGTGAGTGACGCTCATTGTGCTCGCCGCCCTCCACTGACCGCGTGTACGTCACCTCGTCAGACCCCTACACACACTCTGACATACACGTCACCTCGTCATATTGATGCACTAGCGCTGACTTGCACAGTGATGTCATTGTCAGCGTCGACGTCGACGTTGTTAAGATTGTTGACACCAGTTGTTATGTAAACAAGACCCAGTGTATAAACAGTATACAATAGATGGTAGCACGACCTGAATAAATAAGACTCAGTGTGTAGACCGTGTGATATTGATGTCGACACTAATTGCGTAAACAGAGACACAGACCTCGTGTTGTGAGAGGATAATGACAGAGAGCTTAGATGTAGAGAGGGTTCACTCGTGACCGCGGGAAAACTCGTCGGTTAGAGTTATCTTTCGTAACGTGATGCTACGAAACAACACGGCACAAGGCGATCGTCTGAGGCAAGGTGGGCAATTTTGTTCTGCAATTAACTGTCAGAACGCCAGATTTAAATCAACCTCAAAAGGAAAACGTTTCCACAGTTTCCCAAAGGACGAAGAGAGGTAAGCTACGAATTTATTCTCAAATTACGATCCATTAGTGTACTGTAGTTGAGAGCAGTCTACTATAACGCGTTTGCTTGATTTCTGTGGTTATTAAAACGACTTTACTGATTATACTGTGAAACTGTGTGATGAATTCTCACTTATCTGATTAGAAACCTATTTAAATTTCTTATAGTATTTTCATTTAAGGCATTTGTCACTGGGGTGAGGTGTTATAAAAAGATTTGTTATTAATATATTGAAAATTCATTACAGACAGGTGCAAATATGGATAAACTTTACGAGAGGAAAGATTTGACCATCTTACACCATCTGATGTGTATGGAAAAGGATACTGTCTTTGCTCGGATCATTTCGAGGAAAGTCAGTACAACTGTCAAACCACCAAAAAAGTCTGTCTGGAATGCAGTACCCACAATTTTCGCCATTCCAAATCACCATTCAAGGTGATAACTATGATTATTAGATAATGATATATTCCAATATATTTACTAAGCCACATTTTACATCATGGGCCTTTCTTTCTGTCATATTTTAGTTTTTAATTAACATTTATCATGAGAGATCACTCTAACTGGCACACTAAGGCTAATGATGATCATAGCTTGCGGGATCGGCAGTAAAGAGTTCTCTGTGACACTTTGCAATGTGCACACTGTTGAAACACCCTCATCCAATGCACTACCTTGTCTGACAGGGTGGAAGATGACTGTGCAGGCTCTGCTTGAGCTTTTTGATGAGCTTCAGACAAATCATGGTATTTCATTACTTCTTACAGATAAAACTGAATCAAGAGCTGCTTAGAAGACTTTCTTGCTGTTCGGGAAAAGGGGATCTACATAACCCCACTGCAGAATAGTTTAGATTATTCTTCCGTCAGATCATGATGAGAACCTGTTCATCACAGTAGTGAACTAATGCCAGAATGACAATGACAGCTCTTTATTGACTCTGACATCGTGACACTGACAAACAACAGGACATAATGATATGTAATGTAGATATTGACGAGAATGATATGACCATGACATCGATTGTTTAAATGACAAACATTATGTAAAGAAAACACTTTCATATTTGATATATACTGTAGTGACCCTCTAGATATTCTCCATAACAACCACCACCAAAAAAACAGAAAATCTGAGTGAGACAGTCAAATAATTAGAGTGTACATGTTGTAGAAATAATTGACCAGATTTACCTGGAAAAAAGTTAAATCTCAGTTGATTCGACTTCTGTGGGAAGAGCTAAAAGCATTGACCTCTTTGACCACTTGGTGCATGTGATCTGAAGGAAGTTTGATTAATGCTATTTATCAATGTCGCTCATTTTCTTGAAACATAGCTCTGTGTCCTTTTTTGAAAAAGGAGCGAAAAAAGAAAAAATAAAATGTTGAATACATCATTTGTAGCTTTTAACCTTAATAATTTAAATATTAAGAAAAGTGTGAAGAAAATGTTATAAATCTTCATTTAAAGTTACATTGAGAATGATCCTTTGATACGAATGCTGATATTTCATAGTTAAGTCATAGTGTTATCTTTAATGTCAACCAATGTTCTTACAAACCAAGGATAGGAATGGTCATAAATATATCATTATTATAATAGTATATTATGATTTGTTATAATTGATGATTATTATCATTTGGTTGAGAACTATATGCCATGCTATTATGTAAACAGAAATCATCATCTGTCACTCAGCTTATGTGAGCAAGTATTCTCGAATGGCTGTTAATATCATGGTAATTCTACTTTAACTAGTTATCTCATATTAATAAATTATCAATAAATTAGAATTTTTAGACTTAAATAAATGCAAATTTGATGTCAGGTCTGATGCTGCT
>NC_037596.1:14397221-14460911 GCF_003073045.1 Pomacea canaliculata | reverse complement strand
GGAGATACTTCGCACACACCCCACACGGTGGCAACAAGTTTTATTCGCTGAAGACAGAAGATGAGATGAAACGCCCTACTTGCTATTAAAAAGTCGAAGAAATAAATAAAAAAAATGAAGGAATTGATTACACCTGTTGTGTGGTTGCAAAGTGGTGAGCGATGAGATTCATAAAGACTTCAGTGTGAGTGTGTGATTGGTGAGGCAATGGCGGATCTTGAAGCGAAAAGACTAAAAAACGCTATCATGGCGCCTTAAGATACTTTATGTTATCGCATAACATATCAGAGTGTGTCCAATCAGTGAGACTGAATGATAGAGATAGGTAAAAGGTCAAAGGACTTATGGGAAAAAGAAATGTTCTTGCCGTCCTCGCTCGCTCTGCCTCCCTCCTCCTCCTTCGTCTTGCATCAGATTCTGATGTCAGTATTGAGTTTAAGTTGACGTAATGGTAGTTAGTCAATTCTCGTTGTCGACCGATGTTGGGTGGCAAGTGAGGCGGGATTGACATGTAGGTTGGGAGAACTGAGTAGTAAATGATGGAGTGTGGAGAAATGCGCTGGTTTTCGTTACATTTGGCTGATGCAGATCCTTAGCTAGGCATTGCGCACTTTGATGTTGTATTACAGACTTAGGACATGGTTTAGGAACAGGTTCAATATTCGATCTGTACTAAGTCTGATGGCTGACATGATGTGAGACATGTTTTGCTCTCATCAGCCCACTTGCTGTACAAAGGAAATGTCAGATGAGATTAGTTGCTGTTCCTTCTTCTTGTGCGCCAAGATGCGTGAGTCTGCGGCAGCGATTGGCTGCCGTCACGTTGCTCTGAGGGTTCGAGTTATGGTGCTATATAGAGGTCAGAGGCTGACTCTGGTCTCTAATTTCAGCTGGTGATGTTGGAAACACATTGTTTGTAAAGCCAATGACAGACTGAGCTGTGTGTTGTGTTGTCGCGCGGCTTTCTTTCGCAATTTTCTGGCAATTTTTTTTGTCGCATTGCTGTAGCATGAGAAGATAGTTGGATTTTTAATTTCAAATGGTGACAATTGACCATTAAATAATTAATGAACCAAATTGTGAATCCCAGGCACTGCTTGAAAAGCAGAAAGTATTTGTGTAAAATGACACTTGTGATATTGCAGACGCTAATAATTCACTTGGGAATTTTTGGAATTAGATGGTGTTTTTAGGAGATGAAGAAAATGCCTTTTGCATAGTAATCGCAGTGAACAGTGGGATACAGAAGAGGACGAGGCTGCGAGTGCAGAGCATAGAGATAGTTGAACCTTCTCATGCTCTCAATCCTCTAAAAGTGAGGGCAAGCAGTGTAACATGGGACTGGTCTTTCATCCGCAAATAATACCCAGAGCACAGGTGAAACGCTTTCAGGAGGGAATAGAGAGTTGACAGACGCCAGCATGAGGCGGGTCTGTTGTAGGTCCAGCAGTTTGCTGCGTCAGCTGACAGATTCGGTCGCTTTCCTTTCTCAAGCAGAGAATCAGAGTAAGATGCTTTCTGGCAAAAAATGACAATAAATGGTCGACTTATATTCAGTTATTTAACTTATGCATTATTTTACTTACCACAAAACAGATAAGAGGTGTTATTGTAACAATACTCGTGAGAAATGCTGGTTATAATCTTGCAATGAGACTTCAGCACTGCACATAGGTAGGCTCTAATTAGCAAATCAACAGGGGTTGCAGTCATCTATTTAACAGAACTTGAGGATTTGTTTGCACCCAAACCTGTTAATTATATGGAAGACAAGCTTTATATATTTTTAAACTACTAAAAACAATTACATTCTATTATATCTCAACATTTAGGCAGTAGCTGCTGTAACATCCTTTCGATAATGTGACTGTGTTCTGGCACATGAACATAAAGGGCTCATTTTGCTAAAGATTTCCGTGCAAGCTAGAGTGGATTATGCTTTTTTAAATGTTTCTTCACAGTGGTGGTGATAACTACGTATACGATCTATGGACGCAGCGTGTTAGGTTGATAATAGTATCTTCAGCTTGTGCAGGTCATTGAGTAGGTTCGAAAACATGCTGAGCTTATCGTGACTTACTTCTTGAAGACTACTGAAAATAATTAGTTCTTGAGTGTTTGATTACTTTGGGTCAGAGATTAATATCCAACATAACTCAATTTTAGCAGAAGGGGGCGTTGGAAGCAAATGGGAATGAATAAAACGGGCAAGGCATATAGACATGGAGAGGGGATTTTGCATATTCTCTTGATGCTTTGGTGGAATAGAAATATAAACTACCTGCTGTACACTTTTGCTTTCACGCTGCAGTGGAGTAATACTCTTTGCTTTGCTGCGTGTCTCGGCTTTTTGTGCTCTATACAGCGAATGGTGTGCAGTCTACAGAAGACATTTTTACGTAAAAAAGGTTCTCTCTCATTACGGCTATTGGACACACGTCAAAGAAGACACAGAGGTCAATAATACATGGGCTATATTTCGTATATTAATCACTCTCAACACGCGAGACTCTAACGGTATACTATTGCATTGGCTGTCTTTTTAGATATATGTATAAAGCGCTTCGCAGGTTAATGTTTCTTTTGAGAGTACTTAGGGCAAGTTATACAGAATTACGGTAATGACACAAATTCCTCCTGGCTAGTGTAGGCGGAGCACTGGCGTTAGTAGATCTGGCGCGTGTTGGGATCCAAAGTCATTTCTTTTACGTCACAATTCGCAATATCTGCGGAGGAAAGATCGATAGCGCTCTCACGTGTTCTTCATCATACGTCCGTGTCCTGGATTTGCCGAGAGAGTAATATTAAAAATTGAGATCATTCTAAACTAGCAAGAAACAGTATGACACATTCATGCGGATAGACAGAGAGCAGAACTGGGCGAGAGTGATACTGGAAGCTACATGTATGCAGTGAATCAATTTCTATTTAAAAATGTAATAGGATTAACAAAAACCAAGCTCCAGTCTTCGGAGCTCGATTTTGCGTCTGGATAGAAACTGTGCATGTAGTGCAGTTTAAAGCAAGACAGAAGGGATTATGCCAAGTCCCCTTGTCTTAACGGTGAAAGGAAGAGTCTAACACAGTTATACTTGATAAATTCATAAGGCTAACGAAACACTGTGTTTATGTGCAAAGCTTTGTGAAACATGAGGAACAACAATTAAAATTGTTTCAGACAGCTGTCAAATAGTTGAGAATGGGCTTTAGTTGAAGACAATGAAACAGGTGAAAGCTTAACTTTGAGAGTGTAGTTTTTATGTAGAGTCACAATCAGACTGATTCACTGGTCACATATAACTCTTGTTAACTATAGAGAAATAGCGGCATATCAAGTAAAAGTGATGATTGAAATTTTCAAGCACAGAGATTAATGCAGAGTACGTGTGCCATTCTTCAATTGTTAGACGTCATCGGCACTCGATCTATGTAGTCATGTGGTTTTGACAGTTGACATAAAACTTTGCCGAAAAAAGTATAAGCCATCACACCTATCCAACTGCAGACAACAAGCTAATGAACATAAAGAAAAGAACAATGTAATGTATCTATTCTTAACTACATTGGAACAATGTTTGTCGCGTGAAGTTATTGGATTAACCTTACTGCTGTACTTAAAGCCAGCTCAGCTACTGTAGTACCCTTAGATTCTTTCACACAATAAGTAGCCTGTTTAACATCAGAATTGGCATAGCAAAAATTAGACATTTAGTGCAGTTCACATCATAGACAGGTGGATCACTTACTGTTTATAACTGAGTTGGGCAGTGAGCAGGGCCACATCGTAACATCACAAATGTTGCTTTTGTACTAGCTGTAAAGCTGCTCTGCAGAATTCGTTGTAAAGATAGTATACAGGATATGCCAAATCTGGGGAAATGATTAACAAAAAATTTTCATCAAATTGGATTTTTGTCTCATATTAGTAGACTCTACATTCGGAGAATAGTTCATAGCTTGATATCTACTATAATTTGATTTATTAAGTTTATTACCGGTCTCTGCCATGCTGCATATTCAAAAAGAGAAGGGAGCCATGTTGAAATCAGCACCAAACACTCTATGGATGTGCAGTTTTGCATTTTTGTTTTTTGACCTGACAAGTCGACCTGCTTGAAATTTGAACTTCCTTGACAATGAAAGTAGTCAGTCATAGTCAATAACTTTGCTATTTTGCATAAAAGACATATACACATATAATTGCAGCTAGAGGTAAATTTAAGAAAATACGAGAAGATATAAAGATTAGTAGTGCACAAGGAAGATTGTGCTATTGGATTTCGGATGTTGCCTCAGTGATGGAGTGATTGACAAAGTTTCTGACAGTCATCGATCCGTGGACAAACACACGTAAATCTTAGCATGCTATCCAAGTCCAGGTCCAATCAGAATTCAGTTCTTGGTGGCACAAGCCCAAAAATTAGCATCCATCGAGATAGACGTCTTCTGGCTTCTGGTGAAAAATAGACCCATAAAATCTTATTGTTACTGTTAGTATTACACATGTGTACCCAATTTTAAGCATGTTTTGTATGATGTAAACAAAGTGGTATTTGCATATGAAATAAATAGATATGTTTTTGAAAAGTTCACTAAGTTATCAGTAGGGTCATTAGACAAGGTGTTAATAAATTGTTCTTTATATCAAAACTCAAAGAAACGGATTGCATGAGTTAAGGCATATTCCTTGAACAGCTTAAATTGCCACGAATGTGAAAAATATTAGGTACAGATAAGAGTGTAAATAAACTTGTTGTGGGTGTTTTTTGTTTGCAGAAGTATCGCAACTGTGTTGTAAATATTTCTAGCAAATGCCAAATTTTCTTACCCTATAAAGCATACCAGGCTTAATTATTGGGCAACTGTCTTGGCGCAGTAATTCATGGGCATGAGCTGTTATCAAGAACACACCTGATGATGGTGAAATTCTATAATTGTGGTTACTGCAATAAATCCATTAAAGCAGAATATAAAATAGTATTTTCACAATCCATTTTCTGGTCATAGCTTTCCAAATAATGTAACTGAAATTTTGGCTTATAGACGCTTATAATTAAACTATATTGTAATCCATTTAACATGAACTGATGGTCACTTTTCTTGACTGAGGTCTGGTGGGCACTGATACAGTTCTTATGGAGTCAGTATGGAGAATATGGCGATGAGTAGTTTCTTGAGTTAGACTTGCTTGGACATAACGTTGATGATATGTTTAGCCAAAATGTTTGTGCATGTTTTTCTGTAATTTCCTGCTGTGACATATGATGATGTGGTTGTAGCAAGTTCTTGTCCATTGTGCTTGTTGTCATAGGCTGTGAAAATACTGATAGGGATGTTTACCCAGTGGCTTATATCAGGTGTTCTGTAGTCCTGCTGTGACTGGTGCAGAAATGTTGTGTCCGTGCCGCTCTAATGCATTGCAAAATTTCTGCAGAGACATTTGCCCTTCTAGTTTGTAGCATTCTGCATAGCTCCATTAGTTTCATGCAGAATGCTGTTGGCTTCTTCGGAGTTGATGGGGATAACCATGTTGTCTACTAACGTTACAGGCTCTGGCTCACATTCACAAAGCTGCACTGTTGATTTGGTGAAGCTTGCGCGATATAATAATAAAGGGAAGAACATAAAAAAGTGCTTTGGTATTTTGATACTGTGTTTCTACCTTACAGAAATATTCATGCACATAGTTCTGTCATTGTTCAAAAATGCTGCGCTAACTTCTTTTTATGTCCACCTACACTGCTTAAGACTCGATAGGTACTTACGTAAAGTAACTCACCTATCTTAGTTTCAGATTGGGTAAATTAAGGAGCTGTTAGAGCTTTCATGTCTATAAAATAGGAAATTTTTTTATAATCTTTAAACACAAAACGGTGAGAATATTATAAGTATTTAATATAAAGTCTGGGAAAAGGCGACAGGTCCCTGTAAGCAAATGGCGAAATGCGAAGAATAAGATGTGCAGCTCAATGATGTAAGAGGGCAACTAGACAGGGAGCTAGCAGTCCATGAGTAGATTAGATGGCAGAGCTAGCTTGTTATTAACTCTCAATAGTAACATTTATATTCCCAATCTTGTTTGTTTTTGGTGAAAAGACGAGGTGTCTTCACTAATGTGATATTGAATGCATGAAATAAAATGTGAAAAGTATAAATTTTAAGATGAATGCTTGGGGTAAACTTCTGTTTTTGCAATGAAACATAATAATTTGCATATGTGTACCTTGTGCGATCAAAACATGTAATTTGACGGTAGTGAGTCTTGTCAGAATCTGGTGGTCAGGACAAAATGGTTGGTTTGTCTCTTAAAACATGTCGGCAAACAATGATCATCCTGAAAGTAACAATAGGAAATTTTAATGTATAAGTCACGATATATAATGTCTAAGTGAATAAGTGCATCATGAGAATCACCATTTGGAATTCATCGTTATAAGCATATTCAAGCTCATCAAAAGGTGGCATTTCATGAGAGCTGTAATGGCATAATGGTGGTATGATTTATAGATAAGGTCTACACACTTATACTAATTCTTTGATGTTTTTCCTCGAGCAGTGCTTATATAAATTAGAGAATATATTGGCCAAGTCAATGGTGTATCATTTAAGTTTACATAAAGAAATCTAAACATTATGAATATTTATCAAATGTTCATATACTGCTATTTATAGTATATATATTATTAATGATGAAAGCAAAGAAAGAATGGATCTTCTCTTACACAAGCTTGCATAAAGGCTTCTGGTCCACAATAGGACACCAGTAGATCTCTGGGGGACGTGGTGCACAGCACAAGAAGCTGCATTTGTTTAGTTGTGGGCAGATCTGAACTCTTCAATGTGGACAGAGACAAGACCTTCTCGGGCAGCTTTTCAGCCCTCAGCTCAGTCACTTGAGAGAGATATTATTTTTTTCTTGTGATTGAAAATAGACACAATCAACTTGACTGTAGATTATCCCTTATACGAGCTCTCGTTAGATATTGAATTTTCACTCAGCATTATGAACTAACGGATAAAGAAGGTTAGTATACTATCTCATAATCGTTCATGCATTTTCAATAACTCTCTAAATTATAAAAAGTATGTATTTCATCTTAAAAAAGCCTGATGTGTTTATCTCGGCATCTCTCTTCTATCATACATATGTTTTTATACTTAACTTACACACACACTGACTCGAAGAAATAAGATAATAAATTATATATGTTTCATAGATAGCATAGTTTTTACACCGTCCGCTCGCTGTTAGGAGATTGGCAATAGATTTCCAAAGTTCTTCTGGTGTGCCATGGTCAAAAAGAGTGCTTGTGAGAGGTCGGAAAAGGAACTAACTTTTTCTAGTAGCACTACTGGCTGAAGGTCTAAGAGGATATATGCCTGGAAGGTGTCACGTTCTCCTGTTGCATCCGCGCGCTCTCGGACGCTCGTATGTCGATTTTGCCCGCCTGGTCAGGAGTCTCTGTTTAGCCGGCAATGAAAGTTGCTCATATCTCCGCTGAAAGTTTACTAAGTTAACGCCCGGCGTTTTATCACGGGACCGTATATGCCAAATGATACCACTTTCTTTGAGCAGGGGATAGATATAGAATTATTTGCACCGGTATATACTGAGAAAACGGAAGAAAATAACCAAGTAAGACAATTTGGTGGCATAAGGTCAACGATAGAAAATTCATGGTTCGGTAATGTGGAATGTGCTGGCTGGTTGTCGTAGTACACACAAGTATGCCTAAATTACACGTGGGTGCACAAGTATTTTAATTGTTGCAGAGCGAGCTGCGACGAAATAGTTCGAGGCATGACACGTCGAGAAGATGCAGCGCTGCACATTGCCTGATAGAGAACGACTGCGTCTGCACAATACATGATGCCATCAAAAGAAATTTACGCTGCCAGTTAATTCACCGTATAACTGCTGCTAAAGTGAGTTAATAGTATTACTGCGAGTATGGCGCACAGTATGGAGAGGCTACTGGAGAACTTATGGGGAAAGCTTCATATAGGGAGACAGCGGCATGAATTGGGCTTGCTCGTGTTTTCATTAACTTTGACGGTTGAATTCTTCTAATTATGTTACTATGAGAAATGTTGTTCTCAGTATCGTTGTATCATTTGTTAGTTGTAACATGATTTGTTCTTGTTCATCAATAACGCAGTTTTTTTGGTTTTGTTTTTTTTTTCTGTTTTGAAAGGAGAACAACGAAATGACTCCTCCTCCGGGCCTGTCTAGAAATACTTGGCTAATTTGTACGCATGTGGGGAAATACCCAATCCGAAATTTAAAAGACTTTCAGCGATAAAATATTATTATAGTGCCTAAATATTCCTTCGTTTCTTCTTTTATAATATAGTGGACCGTCTCTTTTATCTATGTTAAGATAGTCGCATTCTTGGACGGGGTGTTTCGAAGCTTTGTTGGATAATAAACGAAACCGTGTCGAGATGATAGGACTGAGTCCACCCGACGCCTACTCCTGCATGAGAAATGAGTAAGAGACAAGAATCACATATTAAAAGTATGTGAGCTTGTTCTGGACTGTTTATATATATAAAGAAAGTTTATTCTCGCAGTGTATTGCTGACGATGTGACCTTCGGTTGAACCCAGTGCGGTAAGCACTTTGCGCAATATTGTGTTGGACGTATGTTTCCTTATGAATAGTATCTAGCTTTTTTGATATAGATATAGTATATATATACAACACGCAATATAAGTCTATATAGAGATATAATAACGTCATCATTGATTAAGACCTTTTCCTAGAAGATCAGTTTTTTTGGGTAAAAGAAATCAAGAATAGAGATTGCCGCCCGCTACCGCCGGTATACTATGGCTGCTCCGTCTCCCCTTTCTCGGTTACTGCTTATTCTAAGATCAGACAGATCGGGATGGGGAGGACAGATACGCTCACACTATCTTAAGTGCTGTACATATAAACGTGCCTCTCTTTTGTATTATTAATTAAAAGTAAGATTTTCTCAATGCATATAGGCTGTGATGTTTGACCTTACGCCTTAGCTGTGTCGTACATAACTCAATACTAAATATTGTGGTCTTTCTTGATACCAGTAAAGCCTGAATCAGGTTTATGTAGGTGCGAGCTGGAACAACAGTAGCTTCTACATAAGCTACTAGGCATGCTGCTATACCTCTTACAAAGAGCATGAGCGCTGGTCGCATCGGGTGCACGATGATGATGATGATGATGATGATGATGATGATGATGATGATGATGATGATGATGTCTGGTTCATTTTGTTTCTTTACTCCTAATCTCTCAACCTCCCACTTAACAACAGATACCCAGACGGTAACCATGCATCTCTGTGTCAATGCTTTGATCTACCTCCTTTATTTATACAAAAAACACACAAACATGAGAAGGAGAGAGATCCATACATTGATTAGTTGATCCTGGCCTATTCCATGTCAGCTTGTAATTTTTATAACGGATTGCAGAACGATTTGTCTTGTCATTGATGTCGTAGACAAACTCCTGCCGTGGGCTGGTTCCATTGGTGGAGATGCTGTCCCAAAGGTTAAGGCCGTCTATACCCTCAATGGTCCCGTTGCCACCGGCCACTCGTTGCAGAGTCGGGTGCCTGTGGTTGTTGTGAGATAAAAATGAATTATTATAAACGCCATACATAGTTAAACAAACTAACTCCTTTCTTTAATCTCTTGCTAATATTTTAAGATTTAGTGTAGCTGGCGCCTCGCTGACCACCTACCTAGTAGTCGTTACATGAGGTTACAAATCCCAAAATACTGTAAAATTAGCATTGGAAGCAAAATGAAGGGTTTGACATCAAAACAAAGTTTATACTTTCCCATTTAATATTTTAAGTATTGGCATTTTGCTTACTAAATTCCTTCAGTTTACATAAATTTAGGACAGCGTGCAGCCCTACGGTGACGAAAGGCTTTCTTAAGTTTCCTCTTTTTTTCAAAGGCGTTTCATAATTAGTGATGTGATGAAAATGAATGAGTTTTACTTCGACAGTTAACTGCTACAATTTTAACAAGGCGATTTTTGCGAACTGAGGCCTGGAATTATTGTCTAGAATGTTTATATTTTTGATGACCATTATTATTGTGTTTCTCAATAACAAATTGTAACACCTTCTTGAACGATTCCATCTGTACCATTGCATGCACATATATATATATCTTCGGACTTACATCCCTCCATTGGCATCCAATAGTAATGGTGCAGCTCTATAGTGTTTGTTCCATATTCTTACAATTCTGTAGTACACGGAACTTACATGCTTTAAAGGGTCTTTATTTGTTATCAGATTGTTTTGGGGGTTGGCATCACATGGAGTATATTCATGACATATCTCTCAAAGTCGAACTAAATTAAATCATATTTTTAATCCGTTTGTGTCGTAGATATGTTTTTGTTGAGTTTTCTTTGGCTGCGATCTATCTCTATTTTTAAATATCCCTTTTTATCTTTAAAATAACAAAAGGGACTATTTTTGCAATGGCATAAAACATATCAAAGACAATCTGCCCAATGATAAAATTATTGACTTGAAAATCCCTAGCACCACAATTACAAACGCTTTAACAAAGATCTACAAATTAAGGTCGCTCAAAAATATATACACATAATGCAAATTGTGTATATTTATATTTTTGTATATACACATAATGCAAATTGTGTATATTTATATTTTTGTATATATATAATATTCTTTGTACACATACTCAAATCGTATATATATATTGTTAACTTAAAATTAGCTTCAATATAAATGCCTATATATAAAAATAAGAACATTAACAATACCACTAGAATCACAAAAGCAATCAGGTGTTTTTTAAAACACTTTCCATTTTCGCCTAATCAAGTAGGAAATGTATACATATAAAACAATTGTTGATTCATTCTCTAACGAAATCCTACCAATCAACGGCGTGGACAAGACCATTATAGGGTGTGTTGCCATTCAGCAGTGTCTTGCTGTAGAGGAAACTCAAGACTTTGGTTCCTCCTTCCCACAGAGTCTTTTTGGTCCCCCTTAGCGGCCAGTTGCTGGAGGCTGCATTGATGGGCCCGCCGTTGTCCGAGGTGAAGACGATGAGCAGGTTGTCCATGTAGCCCAAGTCTTCCAGCTCGCGCGTGATGTTACCGATGCCCTCGTCCATGGCCGCCGCCATCCCACAGCGCATCTTCCTGTTTTCTGACGAAGTGACGTGTGAGCAAAATGTGTTGACGTAGTGTTCAGGTACTTCAAATGGCGTGTGTATGGCTTGATAAGCCAGGTAGAGGAAGAGAGGCTTAGACTGGTCGTGGGTCCTAAGGATGTCGATGGTTCTTTGAGTGTACAGGTGTGTGGAGTAGGTGCCCTTATCGGACCATACAGGTGTGTAGTTGAAAGAGAGGTCATAGCCGTTCCAGGCACCGGTGTGGTTGTAGTAGTCCGAGGCGCCATTGTACATACCGTAGAAGTTGTCGAACCCTCTTCCAACAGGCGTCATTTCCCGACGACAGAAGCCCAGATGCCACTTGCCCACCATTTCCGTGCAGTAACCGGCCTCCTTCATACTCTGCGGCATCATCTTTTTGTCCAGCGGCACGGAGCCATTATGTAAACTCCCAAGTTCTTCATCGAAAATGCCCATGCGGTACGGGTAGATACCTGTCATGAATGCAGTTCTGGAAGGGGTGCAGGACGGACCTGCATACGCGTTGGTCAGCTCCACCCCGTTCGCCCTCAGGCGGTCTATGTTCGGGGTGTACATCTCTTGATTTTTCCACCCCACGTCAGCATAGCCCAGATCGTCGGCAACGATAAACAAGATGTGGGGAGGCGACGCTGTCGTTAACGACAACATTAGCGTCGAGATGAGAAGAGTTTGTAGTAGCATGTTAGGTCACTGCCTCGATTCCTAGAGTAAGAATATATCAGTTAAAACTAATATGTCTTATAACTCAAGAGTTACCTGTCTGCTAAAACTCCGTATCTATAAACTCAGGTCAGGGTCATGAGCTGCTAATTTATTTAAACTTTTTACCCAACATTTTCTTCCAATTAGCGATGGCGGGGTTTAATTGCAGCCTTTTGCTCCACTAGGGGCGATTAGGAACAAGAAGAAGAGGCGATGGCGGAAATCGTGAGGGACTATGGTAAACAGTCGTGAACACAAAATTCATGGGTTAGGACCAGGAGTTATGTTCTAGATGCACGAGTTCTTTAAAACATAGTTTTTGGACAAGAAAAAGAAATTGAAACCTCCAGTTTATGGACACTTGATGGCGCAAGCAAGTACCTTTACCATCCGTTTATTTGAAAACCCCATTCTGATCCCTTTCTCCCAGATTGGTTATTGTTGTTGGTTTAGGTTGACAGAAATGTACATGGAATGTTGTGACCTAACAAATAAAGAAGAAACAGAAAATGGTACATCGCTTGTTTTGCTCTTTATTCAAATTCATAATCTGAAAGAAACAAATGCCATAAAAAGAAACTGGCTTTCGTCATTTTGGTTCAAAACCAGAGGAAGGTATTAGTCCAGTTATCGAATGTTTGCTGACGGAGGAATATTTGGTTAGAATGAATAAGGTTATTTTCCCGTTGCATTATACTTATTTTCTAACGTTTTTAGTTTTCTGTCTACAGCTGTAGGTTTTCGGCTTCTCCCCATGATCAAACAAGCCGGAATCAAAACCTTATAGAAATTCCCGATATAACGATTACTATGTAACTTTATATTCCCAGTCGCTCATTAATTGGAAAGTTGTTTGGCTGATTATCGACTAAAGTGAGGGAACTTAACTCATGGGTTAATAGTCGATGCTGAAGAACACGAACCCTTAACTATGAGGGTGTTTTTGTTTTCTTGTCTCAGTGACCAGTGACTAGAAACCCTTTGCTTTTTTTCCTTTGGTAATTATGGTTTAAACGAGAAGAAATTTATCTTCCAATATTTGTTCTAGAACATTATTTGTTAAAAACAAATAAATATGACACGCAGATGACTGCTGATTTTCTAAAACAAAATTTCTCAGTTTAGTTGTAGATTCTTGCTTCACAATTTAACTTACTAACGCACAAAGAATGACATCATTTTTTTCGGAAAGAAGTTGTCACGTTTGTGTTTAATTTCAAGAATATAATGAAACACATTTTCCTTCTTCTAATTGTCATGAGAAGAAAAGATTCTGCTAAGATCGTTGAAACTAACAATTCATTTACAGTGACACTTACCTATAGGTTCTCTCGAAGACGCTCTCGAGTCTTACAGGCGCAGTCAGTGAGAGGTATGAATATATATATATACTCATCTCCTGACACTCTAGCTCTTGCCACGTGGGCCAATCATCTACTGATCCATTCACAGTATTACATGAAAAACACAAACAGCGACCAAGTCTGGTCTATTGTTTGTGCAGCACACAAGATGAAAGTTCGAAAATTCGATTTACTACGCGACAGATGCATAAACCAAAATTTCTTCTCTCTCTCTCTCTCTCTCTCTCTCTCTCTCTCTCTGTTTATATATATATTGTTAGGGGATTATCGGTTTTTGGTATGACATTATCACAGGAAAGCTGATACATTCATCTCCTTACAGGGTCTTATCTGCCTTTCTGCAACTCAGGCACTTTTAGTTGTTCACTCCCCCTTTCGTTTTCCTGTCTTCTTTCTCTCCACCTTTCCCTTGTACATAAACACACATGCAATTTAAAAAGATCACTTTCACACGTTAATACACAAAGATATTCCCGCAGCAGATTTTCTTATTGCTTTGCAGTGATGTTACCTTTCGGCGAAGATCAATTAGTACGAGAGAAATTTGGCCAACATTAGAAATTTTCAGCCATTAAGTCATTACTGCTCTGTGTTTTGCAGATTTTACAAGGGTCTTCTTTTAATTTCCAGTGTAATTACCTTTCAAAGAAAAGGCAGCTTAAGAGATCGCAGTGGGTTGAGCCTAGATTACTTGACAAAATATCTAGTCTTTCTTTTGATCAATCAGTTCAAAATAGGCAGAAAATATTGACAGGCACCAAAGCTCCACGTGAAATTATTAGAATATAAAAATCTCTTAAATCGGATTAAGCAAGTTATAATAAGTTTTTTGGTTTCTTACCACCCGTTGACGTGGAGCAGCTTTCCTGAGATAATGAAATAAATAAAAACTTGATAATCCCCTGACAGAAACAGAAAGATATAGAGAGTTACAAAGAAGAGTAAACAAGACGAACTACTCCATTGTCACGAAAAAAGGTAACAGCTGCATAGAATTAAGAAATCATGCAAGGAATGTTACTGGAATAGAATCTGACAATTAACTTCTGTAGTTCATGACCCCTGTTCGTACTTTCGGATGGCAGGTCTAGGGCAGGAGGTGACGATGCTTGCACACGATCATTCCACGTATCAACAAAAAGTTGTCATGCACGAGTTCACCTTTTATAATGATTTACAGTACTGGATGCTGGACTAGCAAAGAAAATTTTCTGATTCTGACATGTTGGCTACTTTGTTCATACCTTGTTGTCGTTATCAAGGGTGTCCACTGTTTCCAGCGATCTCCAAGAAAATGAACTTTTCGATTAACCTTCGGTTTAATATATCAATTTCCGAGAAAAATTACTAATGCGCTTTTTTGTGGATATACAGACTTTTAAAAACGATTTTGTTCTACTTCAGTCACGACTGATACACAATATCTGTTTGAACAGACAAGCGTCTGGTAGTGACAGATTTTCGGAAAGCTAGACGGAAGGAAACTCAGTTGTATAATTCAAATTGGGATATAAATCTTAAATAATGTGTGTAAAATATAACAAAGATTCTAGCGGTATACTGGTCTCTCAAAGGTATTCACAAAGATCATTTTATACTTTAAATGGCTACTTTTTCTACATTCCACTTGTAATCTTTGAAATCGACTCGACGTTTTTATTGCAGAGTTTTATTTACTTATTTATTAATTTTTTTGTAGCAGATTAAGAATTGAAGAAAACAGTGTGTGCGTGAGAGAGAGAGAGAGAGCTCATATGTAACAGATTGGTTTTCATGAGTACAGATTTTTTAAGTCTTGTATATAAAATGACATCTATGCTGTAGTCAGACGGTGTTATATAATACAAGTTCTAATCGAACCTAATACGAGATGCGTGAACATACTTGTTAACTAGGTTCTCAAATCATTAGGACATTTTTCATCATAATAATTCGTCATAGACTGGATTATGCGCAAGACAATTCAAGACAATAACACCGGTATCCAGTGGACCTTCACCAAACATCTAGAGGACCTGGACTTTACAGATGACATTAGTCTTCTATCTCATCGGCAACAACATGCACAAACCAAACTGAGAAAGCTAGCAGAGGAAGCAGAGAAAACTGGTTTAAAAGGTCAAAAGAAAGAAGATCGAAGTGGTGAAAATCAACAAGCAGGAACTCCCAATCCGGCCTCTAGGAGATAGTATCCTGATAACAGATCACTTAATGCAGTGATGCCCAACCATTTTTCGGCCTGCGGGCCATACACATTTCCGACATGCGTGTCACTGGCCACTTCACCGCACAAATACAAAAAAAAAAAGAGCAGATACCATTTTTTATTAGAAACAAGTTGTACTTACCATTAATTATATAGTAATTAGTTGGATATTTGAAGTTGTTTACCCCAAACCAACTTCTGAATGTCCGGCTGCATCGTAGAGACACCAAGTCGGAGCACTGAATAGAAATGTTCGTCCATCGAAAAAAAAGAGACAGTGGGCTTGACTGGAGCAGAAGAAATTCAGAGCTTTTTTCACTGTGTTTTTTCATAGTTAGGTTTTTTAATTATATTTTTTTAACTAATAAACGTAGGCAGACTCGTACAGGAAAACATTTTTTGTAATTGGAGAGAAAGAAGGCGCAATTGTCTGACCCCGCTGGTGTGCTCGAGAGAGTGTGAATGAGTAGCGGTGTCGTGACAGCATTGACCTGTATTGACTCGCGTTGGATTTTAGAACAGATGTAGCTAATACTACATAGCTGCTTATTTCTATCAGTGAGCTTAATGATGACTGCGATAAAACCCAGCAACAGCTTTCGATGGAGTCAATGAAAGACACTACAACAGGAGAGGATTAGCTTATGAAAGGGAGCACAGAGAAGCAAGGACTTCCACAGGGAAAATCGAGAAGGTTTTGTGACCAGAATTCATACGGCCAGATTTGGAAAGGCTCGTGAAGTAATTCAGACACCTTCGCTTTTCACATTAAATTTGTTAAGTGAACACCAAGATTTGTTATTACCCATTTCCTTTGCCAGTTGGTTATGAAAATAAATGTTTCAGCGTGTAACTCGAGGTCTTTTGTTTTTCTTGCCTTAGCCTGGGTGGGTTTTCAGATGGGAACCGTGTCCCGTACTCTTTGTCTCCACGATCGCAGTGTAGCAAAGATTTCATACTCGGACTTTGCTGTGAAACTACCCAAGACCTACCAACTGACAGTACAAAAGGGGTTGACAAGAAGTCAGATTTTATTCCAACAGCAATCCCTAGATTATTTCTCATTCCAATGTGACTTTTTCGTGACAATCGAGTATTACGAGTTAACGTTGGCCATATGTAAGTTCCTCTGTGTGTGTTTCTGTTGGTAGATTGTTCATTTCTTATTTTTCTCAGTATTTCAGCAAAGCTGCCTGTAACGTTTTGTGGAGAGTGCGTTACGAATGCATGCCAGCGTGTATAAACATCTGCATGTAAAAACTCTTCAAACTTTCTCAAACAAAAAGGTCCGGCCAACAGTTGACACATTTAATGTTTTAAAAATAAATGGCAATGAAATTAGGAAGAAAACAATAAAATAGCTCTACCGCCTACTGCCTACCTTCCGTAGAAAGTTAATAATCCTCCCGACACTTGACACTCCGCTCTTCAGGTAATCTAGATGCCAGCAGTCCGATGATTCAGTGTCCACACACACAAACACACTGTCGGTACAGAATGATCGTAATCTCCACGTCGAGGAATCGTCGTCACGGATGTCACGGATGTTTCCTCGAACCGTTGAACCGGTGAATTATATCCAAGGCAGCAGTGGTGTAGGTGAGCTGATACTCAGTCGGTTATAAATCCTAATGTATCCGAATCGGGTTATGTCGAAGGCCGATTTTTTTTTTCAAGCGTATCTTCAGCGTTTCTCGTACTACTCGTCACGAAAAGATAACATCGCTGCAAAGGAGTAAGAAAATCTGCTACAGAAATATTTTAATGTATTTATGCGTGAATGTAAATTTTTGATTCTGTGGTTATATATATATTTGTTTATATTTTTATATCTATTTGGATTGCTGAGTAAAATCAAATAGAGAAGTAAAGAACGACTAATAAAGGAAAAAGTTGAGAGAAAATAGGAATGAAATTGAAAGGGGAAGAGAAAAACGACACGTGCCTCCCTTGCAGAAAGCAAGATAAGAGCCTGAGTAAGATATATAGATTTCATCCCACTAATGACACGAATATATCAGCGTACCTTGGATAATGTCATAAAGCAAACTTCATAATCCCCTGAAAGAAACATAAAGAGAGAGAGTTACAGAGAGAGAGTTACCGAGAGAGATCAGCGAGATAAGAGCTTACAAGGGTGACTCACTCAAGACTGTAATCCGCTTTTGGTCCAAAAAAAATCGTATCGTTCGTAACCCTTTGTTCATGCAGCTGTCACCTAGTGAATCACATCTGCTTTCATCTCCTTTGTCACACAACAATTACAACACATGGTGTCATTGTTAGTGCTTTTATATGACACCCGTGAAAGGATTTGATTAGTCCACGTGGCAAGAGGGCGTGGGTCAGAAGATATATATTCAGACCTCTCACACAGCACCTGTAGTACTCGTGTGCCTCTCATAAAAAGCTTACAGGTAAGTGCCACTTTATGCTAGTAAATGACTACTGCATGGACTACTTATCGTCAGAAGAAGGAGCTAAATCTTTAAATAGAGGACTACCTCTGTGCTTAAGTCAGTAGTTTTTTTTAATATGTTTGTGATAATTCTAGCGATATGTGCTTGCTCAGAGATCTGTCTGTTGAAATCCAAAAGCGTAGAAGTGGACAGCATACACAAAAAGTTTATATTTTACTAGCTTCAAGTGTTCTGATCAAATTGTTGAGCGAACAAGATCTGCAATAATTTTATGCTGTTCAAAACAAAGGAAATAGTTGATACAAAAGTTAACAATTTATCATAAACATATATGTATTTAATCACGGTGAGAAAGACAGATGCTTGTTCCAGACCCAACGTTCATCTGAAGGATCGGACTTCTGAAGACGAATCATGATTCGTCCTTCACTAATCGCCGCCATCTTTGCTGGCGTCCTTTTCTTGGAGAATGTGGCCTCCGAGTCGACTCCGCAATACGATAACATCATCATCATGCTTATGGACGACTTCGGCTATGCTGACCATCAAGGAGCCGATCCCGAGATGCGAACTCCCAACATCAACCTCCTACGGCAAGAGGGCGTGACCTTCAATCAGTCTTACGTTTTGCAGGTCTGCGCTCCAACCCGCTCCGCTATACTGACGGCCAGGTAAGCATTCACCCACATGTGGATAAAGAATATTTTACCAATCATTACAAAAACAAAGTGTACCCTACCTTTTCTTTAGAGGAAACATCCCCATCACCAACATATGAAAAACGTGCCGTGTTCCTTAAGGTCCCGTGTAACCAGTCCCCACAATGTTTTACTGGCAAGCAGCGGGTCCAACGACTTTTCTCTGAACCTCACATAAAGCTTATTCTCTATTGTTTGCTTGTTTTCCCTCTATGTTATACTCTATCTGGATATTTCCTATACTTTGAAATCGTTAACTTTTTGCATCTATGATTACTCATAACTTAAAGTTAGAATAGGGATTATGATTTGGGCTAGGGACAGTTAAGGTTAAAGTTTAAGGCCCATCACAATATATAAACAAGCAAAAGACAGTATGCACGTGCATCGCTCATCTCGGTGGGGAAAGGCCGATATGTTTACACAAAATGCAGACAGTCCAACACAAGCGCCTTCCTGTTCCAGATATCCCTATACATACGGTATGCAAATCAACCAGATCAAAGGGTCGAACCTGGCCTGGCTGAACGAAAGCTTGACACTCATGCCCCAGTACCTAGAACCGTATGACTACGTCAACAGCCATGTGGGTAAGTGGCACCTGGGTCACTGCAATAAGACACTCACTCCCCTGGAGAGAGGGTTCCACTTCGACTACGGCTTCTACACTAACGCCCTGGGCTTCTTCAACCACTCGGGGGAGGGTCCGTTCTCCTACGACTTCCGCAACCAGACTGACCTGTACTACGAGCAGGGCACCTATGCCGCAGACCTTTTCAGACAGTATGTCCGCAATTTCATCGCGAACCGCGACAAGAGTAAGCCCTTTTTCATCTACTACGCCATGCAGAGCGTGCACTGCCCGTGCGAGGCCAAGCAGGAGTTGGTGAACACGGTGTGCTCACACATCAAGGACCTCGAGCGGCGCACGCGCTGTGCGATGGTCTACTCGGCCGACGAGGCTGTCGGAGATCTGCGAGACGTGCTTATATCAGAGGTATTAACCATATTCCTCACCCGTCGTTTCCTTCTCTTCTTTACAGGGTGGTTCAGAGGCTCAGGGATGTGGTCTTTGACACCTCATTCTTAATCCTTACATCCTTTCCTGACCTTTGACAGAGTATCAACGTATGACTTGCCACCAAAGCCAGTGACACTCGGGAGTCGTCGACTCAGTTGACTCTTCAGACTGACATATCCCGTCTCTACTTGGCATCTGCTTTACAGGACTGATAGGGCAACCACTTTATCCTAATATTGACTTATTTTCTGTAAGATAGCAGCGACCAACCATTCTTCCCTCTTTAATCTTTCTTGTTCTCTGAACTGTTTTACAGGGAATTTACAACAGCACCACCGTACTGCTGATGTCTGACAACGGTGGACCTCTAGAAGGAGCCGGCACTAACTGGCCTCTTCGAGGTCAGAAATCTTCGCTATGGGAGGGAGGCACCAGGTCCTTCACCGTGTTGCGCAGCGCCAAACTGAGGAACACCAACACCACCTTCAAAGGCATGATCCATGCCGTAGACTGGCTCCCGACCTTGATGAGGGGCGCTGGCCTAGTCCCTCCCTCGACAAGCCTCGACGGTCAAGACTTATGGAATCAAATTGTGAACAACAGCAACACCGGCAGGACAGACTTTGTCTACAACATGGACGACACCACCAACCGCTACTGCGTTCGAAAATATGAGTATAAATATTGCGAAGGGGTTCCAGGACGGAAATACAACGGCTGGTATCCTCCTGCCTCCATGGTACCGAGTCTGAAAAAAGAGATCTTCTCCGGTAACTTGACGTGGGGGGACATTAACTTCGGCAAAGACTTGCAGCAGATGAACATTTCCAAGTAAGTCTTTGTATCTATACTGAATGATACAATCTTTTATTAAAGCACATTCAAATGACTGACTTTTTATTATGGGCGAAAGGTGTGCTCGGTTCTCTACTAACATTGCAGCTCCGATGATTTGCTGCTAACACACCAGTAAGCTAAGGTGTCTGATTTGTCATGTCAGTGTTTTCTCGTTAACATTGTAGACTGTCCCTGTTACGATGCTTTCATTTTCCGTTTTTAGAGTTTTACTCTTCAACATCGAACAAGACCCTCAGGAGATCTACAACCTTGCAGACCTCTACCCGGCCAAAGTGGACGAGATGAAGAAATTTCTTCGCCAAAAGAAAAAGCTTTTGTTCCCGTTCGTTGTAGCCGAGAAGGCAACAACCGATGCCTTTGTCAGGTACAACGCGACGTTTGGTTACGAGGGACCCGGATGGTGTTAAATGTTTGAAGATTCCGAGGGACCTGCATGATGTCTCCAGACGTTTCTGGTCACCAGTCGAGGTCGAACAGTTCTGAGATTTTAAATCGGAATAAACGTTTTGACCTCAATTATCCTCTGTATGTTTGTTTGTTTTTCTGCTTGTTGAGTTTTTTGTTAGCTTGCTTTTTTTGTTAGCTTGTTTGCTTGTTTGTTAGTATGTAAGGGTCCCCTTGTGACGCGGAAGAAGTGACTCCTGCCCTTTGACTCTTTAGAGACTGTCAGGAAGCTCTCTCTTTCATTAGGTACACCTCTATTCCATGCCATTTATTATATCTTAATTTGCATACACATATAAAAACTAAAACTGTATTATCTAACTTTTTAATATTAAAGATTTCGTTTAAAGAAGGGGAAGTAAGAATGTGTGTCGATGGTGATCTCCCTTTTCAATGTCTCCTCGCTGACTTGCACGCGCTACACACACACACACCCATGTTAAACAGGTAGTGACTACATTGGCTCCAATCTATTGATTAGTTTTAACTGATTATACGAATATTTTTGATTGTGAGATGAGCATATACTCAGGACTTTTGTTGGAGAACCAATGGAGCACTCGTACCCACACACCAATATACCCCCCTGCCTATAAATCATAAGTTTTAACCTGTTGCCATGCAGGCTTAACTTCCATAAGTAGACACGAACAGTACCTATAACTTTATCTTACTTTGATGTACCTGGACTGCACTTATTTAATTCTCTTTAAAACACACACACGCGCGCGCTCACTCATCCACACACAAACAATTTCCCTAAACTATAAACTGCACTCGGCGAATAACTGTTGATAGGATCGTTGTACTTCAACTGATAATGTGTATAAAATACAAAAGGGAATGAGCCATTTAACATCGAACCCTTCACTTTTCTTCTTTGATGATAATGACTCTTAACAAACAGAAATTAAGCTTACAATGTTCGAGAACATCATTTGTTTAGAATAAATAACTATGACAGGCAACTGATTGCTAATTTTTTACTATAAAATTCTTATTTTAGTTGTAGATTTCTTGCTTCAACCTTTGACCAAATAACGAAGAGAAATGGCATCTTTACTGGAATTCTAGCAGTGCAGGTGTGTTAGGTAACTTCACCTGTCTAGTAGCTGATACAAGTTTTGTCGCTTGTCAACCTAATCAGCTGGTTCCGCATATAAACTTAATTTTATGGGTGTATCACAAGATTTCGTTAGGTTGTTAGGTTAACCTTACAGCTAATTTTCTGCACAAGTTAGGGTAGCTTTTACCCATAAGTAAATTACCAATAGTCATAATTACAAGTCGGCTCGACTTCAGAAAAAAGTGATGTTTGCACACAATCATATTCTACGTATCACCAAAATGTTGTCTAGATTGAAATCAGTTTGTAGAGGATAATTATTTGATGATGATATACATTAACACTTAACTCTTTATTGTCTGTAAGAAGGTCTCGAGTCCTATAGATGTCAGTGAGGTCGGAATAAACACTGTTCTCAGGACCCACCCTATCTTGTCACGTGGATCAATCATCTTCTGGTCCTGTCACAGTAGTCCATCTGTTGCACATTCTCATAAATAATGTATTACATAGGTGACTACAGACTTACCTACTTCTGCTAGATGAACCTACTAACCCGTGTTTCATTTACAGTAACCCATCTGCTGCTCAATCAATCTTTTGGTTCTCCTCAACTCTCTCTCTCTCTCTTGTAATAAAAGTATTCAAAAGATGGCTTAGGAGAGAAAACTTTATGGCAAAATATATGCAATGAGTAAATCTAATGACCAGAACGGGGAAAAAAAAAAACAATAACAGAAGCAAACAAGTCCACGTAGCTCGTAGTAGGTTCTATTCAGACTGCAGACAGAATACGGGACCAAGAAACTGCTTGATATACACCGTGTGGCTGCAGCGTAGAAAAGAAAAAAAGAAAGAAGAAAAAAGAAGAAGAAAAAATAGAAAGGAAGAAAGAAAGAAAAGGAAAAATAGAAAGAAAAAAGAAGGAAGAAGAAAGAAGAAGGAAGAATTTTCAGCCAAAGGTAGACTCATTGCGCTGATCAAGATCACAAAATAAAACAACATGTTTCTTCGTAAAACACAGGAACAACAGCTATGAGATGTGAGTAGCTATCATCTGCGTGGCAGGCCATCCCTAAAGGAGAAGAAAGTAAAAGTTTATTTGAAGCCTCAGTTTGATAGCTAAAATAAATTAATTAATTTCTGAATGTGTTATAATTGCTTGACATTTGTTATGTGCATGAGTGTAGGACTAGGGTGTTGTGTAAGTCATCACATGTCTTTCACCAAGGGTAGAAAATAGTGTGGAGCGGCTCTCCCTGTAATACACAGGACTGGTCACGTGAGGAGTCAGAGTCGTCTAAGACTTTTGTCAGAGTCTGCTCATTAGTCTTGTTATCGAAGATTTTTTGGCTACAATAAATTTGTTTTGCTCCCGTTGCTCATCCTTATTTGTTAACGTTGTTAGTTTTCTTTCTAAAGCTGTAGGTTTTCGGCTTCTCACTTGATCAAACAACGCGGGGACGATGAAACCTTATAGAAACTCCCGATATACCTATTAATTATGTAAATTTATCTTTTCAGTTGCTCATTAATTGAAAAGTCATTTGGTTGATTCTCGACTTAAGTGAGAGAACTTTACTCATGGGTTAACAGTCGATGTTGAAGAAGACGAACCCTGACCAATAACGGTGTTTTCGTTTTCTTGTACGAATGACCAGTGTCGGTGCGACTGCAGCAACAACTGAGATTTTCACATGATCATTCCACGAATCAGCCAAAGCCATGCTTGTTCAGCGCAGAGAGAACTTTAAAATATAAATAAGATGGAAAGAAGAAACACAAACAAAAGATCGAGTAGTTACTTTGCGAAGATTGAACTAGGATGGCAAAGGGTCCGGAGAAAGTCAGAAATAAGGTACACGGACTTTTCGCCGCAGGACGTTTCGGAGTCGGACGTTTTGCCGACCGGCGTTTCGCCGCCGGACGTTTCAGCGCGGGGCACTTCATTTCGGCATTTCACGCGGGACCTTTAGCCAAAGTCAAGTGTGTGACGCCCTTTAGCTCACACATTTCTCTCGCCATCGTATCAATGTATCAGTGAACTCTCTCTCACTATCCCTCCTCATGTGAACCGTTAGCTCACACATTTCTCTCGCCATTGTATCAATGTTTTTTCTCAAAGCTGTTGCGCATAATCTGTGACAATCAAAGTGAACTGTCTGTGAAGTCTGTGTGTAAAATTTGTTTGAAATAAAGAATTATTGTGTAATCTAGTAGTTACTTTCATTCTTTGAGAAGTAAGTAAGCTCTCTCTCTCTCTCTCTCTGACATAATGCGGCGAAACGTCCGGCGGCAAAACGCCGGTCGGCAAAACGTCCGACTCCGAAACGTCCAGTCGACAAAACGTCCGGCTCCAAAACGTCCGTCGGTGAAACGTCCGTCGGCAAAACGTCCGCACACGAGAAATAATGAGTTGGAAAACCTTGATGCAAAGTTTGTTGATGAAGTTGGTTGTTGTCGTGGAAAATCTAAGGACTACCTCAACAGACCTTTGGCTACCTGTCAAAGGTAAATATTTCAAACTAAGGCCAACAGAAGAAGCTGTGGATCTCGTGTTTGTTCGTTTACTTCACCTGCTTAGTGCCTCATAAAGGTTTTGTCGCTTGTCGAGTATTGGGCTTAATATATTTATTTCTGAGAGAAAATGTACAATTTTTTTTATGAATTTTTTAGACATCAGTGACGACTGATTCACAGCATCTGTTTGGTGACAGAAGTGACTGGTCATGACAGTTATCTTATGGGCAATGTTCACGGAAACGAACTGCGCACTTTTAAGATTTGTTTTCGTGATAACCTTAACTCTAGAAAACAAACAAAAACTCTATACACCACGTCCCACCTGTGGGATGTCCTTTTTCTATTGAAAAAATAGCCTCAGCATCTGTTTCACACATGTGACATATATCTCCACACGGTGCTGTGAGCAAGCCTGTCAGGGTTCACAACGCATACTGTTTCGTCAGCTTTCTGTGTTGTTCTCCTGATGACGTACGAGTAAAATGGAAGAAGGAACAGCAAAAGGTGTAAAATAACCATAATTAATCGTATTACAATCAGCGTATCTCTTTACTGAAGTCATTATCGAATCTCTTCTTCGCAGAAAATGAAAACTGAGTTAATTAATGATCTAAAGTAAATAGTGATGAATTATATTTATATGAATTAATTTTATTAGTGAACTAACGATATCAGAGAGAGAGAGAGACAAAGACCCCATTGTTGGAGATGCTGTCACAAACATTAGGTCATCTATTTGAGGATTTGTCGGGTCGCCATCAGCAATGTTGTAAATTCGCAGGTTGTCACTCAGTCACCTTTGTGCCCAGGTGAACATTAACCTTGTGAATGTTAGTCTCTTGTCATGTTTCTCTTCATTTAAAATAACACGAAAAAACATGAAACAGAAAACTTCCATCACAGTAATTAAATAGCAGCAGCTATTGTAGGTCTAAGACTCCATGACAACTGTGTCAATGTTTTCATTAGTTACCTTCATGTTTGCTCCACTGTTGTGACAGCGTATGACATCATTTTATAAATTTTGATGTAATGAGTTGTGGTGGGTGTCGTCTTGTTTCCGTACGACTAGCGTCTGGTGTCTGACGACTTGTGTGCGTCATTTGTTCCACGTCACTTGAAGCAGAAAAAGACGTAATATATAACAATAATCTCAGTCTCTCTCTAATGTCCAAGTTAGCGGGTGATCAAACATCAATCTTCGTCCGCCGTCTTCTCTATATAACTCTCTCAGTGACTTTCCTCTGAATTTTTGCCTCTTCGACTCGATTCACCTACAAGTCTCTTCATCCTCATCGTCATCTGAAAGGGGCTCAGGGTTAGGGTTGTATGGTGTGTGTGTAATACGTCATGCACTGATACGTAGAACATCCACACTTTGCAAGACAACCTACCCATGAGTTAGAATGGTGCAGTGAAGACATTGTGTCACATGACCAGACAGCACCGCACGAGGTCCAGAAACTTTGGTATGGTGTTGGACATGCCATTCACGAGCATGGTGATGGCTTCCTCGCGTATGGAAAAGTGGTGAGAGCTGTAATCTGTGTACACTCACATCCGGTTGAGAGATCTATATTGAAGTCGATGCCTGTCCTTATAATGTCACCAATGTCCAAGTATATTTTTTATACTTCGACAAACGAAGAAAACAATGAGTCGGTCAGTCGGTAGGTCCGTCCGTCTGTCCGTGACTGAGGTATGTCACACGTTTGATTAAACACGGCTACTGAAGCGTGTAACTTCCACAGAGGAAACATACGTCACAGCTGGGGTGTGGTGTATGGCGTGTATGGGACGAGAAATGAAGCATGAAGATATAAGAGAAATTCAGCCCCTTTTATTTGTCAGCAGCATTCGATAGGCATTCAAACGGACTTCCCTAGAAAAAAGCTTTTGTGACCATGCGTTTGCCTGACAGAGAATGTGTTGTGTATGGTATGAGAAATGGAGCATGAAGATGTAAGAACAATTCAGTCCCTTTCCCTTGTCAGCAGTAATCGAAAATCTTTAATGTGCACCCAACGGACTTTCCCCAGAATAGAGCTTTCGTGATCATGCGTTTGTCTGACAGAAGGTGTTGTGTATACAGTCTCCACTCAAGCATAAAGAACATTATTCAAGGAACGGGTTTACAACAGAGTCACATGTGGTGCACAATCTTACATCAGTCATTTCGCTTACAGAACGATTGATTACGCTCAATATTATCTTTTATTTTCAATAAAATGTGTTAAAAATAGTAACACAGAAAAATCTTGAAAACAATCTAGCAAACATTTATCCTAAAAATATAACATTATCGTAGACAGTCGGTCATAAAGTGTCGAGAATAATTTCATGGTATGGTTGTATTTTTAATTCATAAGATCAAGTTTTTTTCTCTATCATCTGATTTTAACTTAGTCTGCATCACAACAAACATTGAGGGTATGGATGGCCTTAACTTTTGGGACAGCATCTCCAAAAATAGGGAGAGCCCACGGCAGGAGTTTGTCTACGACGTCAGCGACATCGCAAATCGTTTTGCAATCAGTTACAAAAATTACAAGCTGACGTGGAACAGGCCAGGAGCAACAGACCTCTAAGTATGTCGAAGGAGCAGGGGAAGTGTGTGTGTGTGTTTCTGCGTGTATGTGTGTATGTAACAGGGTAAGATTCGGGCTTTTCCACAATCTTTCCCCAACAACAAAAGACAACACTCTCATGGGTTCTAGATCGTTTACTCTGATGCCAGTCGATGGTCCTGGCTCTGGCGAACCTCGACACATCACACCCTCTTTCCTCCGACCAACTCAACTTCCACCTTTGCGCTGTCTACTCACATTCTTCCCCTCACCTCTTCATCTCCCGCCCCTCCCAAACACATGCGCGCACCTGCGTCCTGTCGCTAGTCGACCCCCTCCGGCTCTCCCTCTGTCACTGGACGTCACCCGGCCAGCGACCCCCCCCCCCCCATCGCCAGCCTCCATCTCCCCACTACCATATGTATACGTATAGGTATGTGTATTTAAAGGGATTCTAAAGGGTTGCGATAAGGCTGTGGCGACGGTCAAACTTTTCAAAAATGTATTTAGTTACAATGACAGAGCAAGAGAGCGATTCAGGAGAAATAAATGATTCGTTTCTCACTTAATTACCACTTATTAGCACTATTTCGGTTGCCGATGTTTATAAAAATTGAAAAAAAATCCAGTGAAGTCGACCGTTGTGTCCTTCCGCCGAGTAACCACGATATCTTCCCGAGATAGTCAAGTAGAGGAGTCTTGTTGTGATGTCAGAGTCTTGTTGTGACGTCAGTCTCTGACAGGAAGTGTCTCGTGTAATTTCTCTCATTAAACACAACACTCTACTAAAAACCTTCAACGTTTTCCACATGAACACACATATAAATAGACGGGATTCAAATGTATCTACTCTTTACGCGATTCTAAGCAGTTTTACTTTGCCTTTAGAATCCCTTTAATTAAGCAATTACATATAATAAAAAAACCAAAATATTATGATATAAAATATATGATTCTGTCTGTAAATAAATTTTTGAAATGAGTATCATTTTGAAAGTTGACGAAACAAATTTAGATTGAATAAATGTAAGAGCAGCAACACAGAACATTAACTCTTGCTTAGGGATATTATACCAGGCGTTATACAAAAAAGCTACCAACAAAAATAAAAACGAATGATTCGAAGATATTTCTTAAAGTCTGCCATTCCCTTCCTCCCCCCTCCCCCCGAGAAACAGGGTACACATCCTTATCATTATCACTGTCTGTCATCATCAATCATCATGATGTTCTTGACCTAATACATGAGTGTATCTCGCGTGTCATAGCTGCTGGTACCATCCTCCGCCTGGTGTACAGCAGCCTCCGACCCCGAAATACTCCTCCCAGGAGTTCATGCTGTTTGATCTCGCCACTGACCCCAGGTAAGGCAGTTACACACCACTTGGTATTTCTAGAATTATTTTGAAGTGGAATGTAGGTTGGAGCGGGGATGGGATGTGATGGAGGATCAAGCTACGAAAACTTGTCTCCGTGAGTAGCATGCATGCGTGCAAGCAACAACCAGGCACGGACCCCGCACCTTCACACCGCAGATATCTCTCGAATCACATATTTTTTTAGAAAAACAAGTCTGAAGCGAGGTTATAACATATATATATATATATATCCATCAGTGCACTATCCTCTGTAATTTATAGGTTGCACATTCATTTAGGGTCCAAAAAACACATTTTTTTCTCGGACGAAGTCACACACACGTCCTTCCTCCGGTATGACCATCGCTCACCCCCCGAATGACTGATTCTTTATTATGGGCTAAAGATGTGCTCGGTTGTCTAGTAACATTGCAGCTCCGATGTTTTGCTGCTAACACACCAGTAAGCTAAGGTGTCTGATTTATCATGTAAGTGGTTTCTCGTGAACATTGTAGACTGTCCCTGTTACGATGCTTTCCTTTTTCATTTTTAGAGTTCTACTCTTCAACATCGAACAAGACCCCCTATACAACCTTGCAGATCTCTACCCGGCCAAAGTGGACGAGATGAAGAAATTTCTTCGCCAAAAGAAAAAGCTCCTGTGCCCCTTTGTTGAAGCCGAGAAGGCAACAGCCGATGCTTTTGTCATGTCGAGGTCGAACAATTCTGACATTTTAAATAGGAAAAAACGTTTTGACCTCTATTATACTCTGTATGTTTGTTTTTTTTTTTTTGTTGTTTGTTTGTTAGCTTGTTTGTTTGTTTGTTTGTTTGTTTGTTTGTAAGAGTCGAAGCAGTTTGTAGACAGTGTGTACCGTGTGTACCGGGATGCACCGTGGGTTTCGTGTTGTCAAGAAAATGTAAATGAGATAATAAAATTGGAACTGTGTGAGGACGAACAGAACTGTGAGTAAAGTACCAAATGACTGCTGGTGGGATTATTAACTACATGGTAAGAATTGAGATTAAGAGTGGAGGCTAGGATGAAGAATTAAGATTAAGAGTTATTTATATATTGAAACACAGACATTCAATTGAAAAATTTAATTCATGTTTAGAATTAACCAAAGAAAAGTTTGCTAAACACTGGCTATCATATGAACAACTCGTTAACTAAACTAAATACTGATTCTATACATATATATAATCTTGATTAGTAAAAACTACATATGTCTTGATATACATTAATATTGTACTGTCATCTTATGACACATAGGCTCCAGGGTGCCTTCTATGATGATTGCTTTGTTTGCGTGGCTTCTCTGTGCAGATGGAAGTATTCTTAAAATGTTTGTTAATTTATGTGTACATGTTTGTTTTGTTTTGTTTTTTTTTTTTTTTATGTTGGTATATTGTAAAATATTGTTTGTTTGTTATACATACTTATATTGTTATGTATCTGTGAAAAATCATGTATCTCTTATGTCTCATCGTAGTCTGGATACCCTATACCTACTTGAAAATGTTTGTGAATAGACATGTTTTCCTCCCCTGATTTGGTATTTGTATACGTGAAGATAATTTCTGGGTGAGCTATCCCTCAGATGTAGCTAATGTCATAAGTTTATAGATAAGAATAAGTTCAGTGTACAGTTGAAATGTGTAACTGCCTGAAATATGTGTTATTTATTGATGTATGTTGAAAGTGTGATGTATGTTGAAAGCTATCGGTATTTGTGTAGGCTACAACTAATAGTTAAAGACAAACCACTACAACCTAGGCTATTACTAGCGTCAGCTGGTCCTTTCATAGGGTAGGGCATGATGAGATGGAGGAAAGATTTATGTAGATTGTCAAAGATATGTTTGTTGATCTATTTATGTAAATTAATGTGTGCGGTAGTTTTTGTTATGTTTTGTGTATGTTTTGTTTAATAATAATAATAATAATAATAATAATAATAATAATAATAATAATAATAATAATAATAATAATAATAATAATAATAATAATAATAATAATAATAATAATAATAATAATAATAATAATAATAATAATAATAATAATAAAAGTTATTTAAGTGTAATTGATCGGGGAAGGCCCCGGATTGTAAGCATTGTATGTACCGATAACTGTGTTTATTGTGTTGAGGCGGATTATTTATGCATATGTGACTTGAAGTTTGTGAAATCCTGAGCCATTCAGCAACTCATTAACATCTTGTTGACAGCCTCATGCAATCGTTGCTGTGTGTGAAAGAACGCGTACGGACATTGTGTGTGTGTGTGTGTGTCGCTCGAGAGAGCCGGCGTTCGTGACAAGCCTGTCATTATTTTAAATTATTTGAAATGATCTTTGATGGTCATGATGGGCATTTGCCTAAACACCAGCCAAATGAGCTAAGCAACACAGTTTTTTTACTCAGATCTTCATGCAGCTAGTATATACAGGAATTATCAATTATGATGGTAGTTTCATTCACAGCTGTTACTCTTTAAATTGTAGAGGAGGAAAATAATTACAAAACGAAGTGTATTTAACATGATATATGAGAGACAGACACAAACTCGTTGCTTTTTAAATATAAGCTCGCTACATCTCCTTTTTGTTGTTTTTGTAAACAGGACAATAAATCATTGAACACATATTCTGGCACTGTCCGTTGAGTAAACACGTTTGGGACCCACTATGGAATATGTTAAATAACCAGAACTATTCAGAGGAAGTTAGGATCTGTAAAGAAACTGTGTTGATTGATATTGGTAGAACTGAGGGGGTTGACAAAACTTTGAACTTCATTATTCTTCTAGCAAAATTGTTTTCTTTAAATGCAGATTCCTGACGGCAATAACAAAAGTGGATAAGTTTAAGCATTTTTAAAGTCACGATATACAGTATTGTGGAGCAGCATGTGGCATTTACTAATGTTTCACAGATATCCTTTTGGAAACAGTGGCTTTCATTTAGTCATGTGACTTCTTAAATAACGGCACGATCTAAAATTGCCTACATCATATTAGACCAGGGATGGGCAATTAATTTTCCCATGGGGCCACATGAGAAATTAGGAGGGGTTTAGAGTGCCGGACTAATATAGTTAACTCAGTGTTACCCAATACTGTATATATAGTATATATATACTGGCGGGCGGGCCAGCGGGCGGGCCGGTCAGAGACAGGAGGCGGGCCGGATGCGGCCCGAGGGCCGCCCCTTGCCCAGGTCTGCATTAGACGGATCGCCATATTTGTTAGTATACATGTATTTGAAAAGAAGTGGCTCACCGTATAGTCATGTCATTTCTTAAATAACGGTATTTGTTAAGTGGGGAGAGAACTTTTAAAGTATTTGGGAAGAGTTTCGAGATAACTGGCACATACAGCTAACGTACATACAAAACCTGATTTGATTTGTGTAAGTTGCCTATGATGTAGTACAAGGATGCCCAACCTACGGCCCGCGGGCCATATCCGGCCCACGACACGGTGCAGTCCGGCCCGCGAAGCTTCTGCCCACAGTAAAGGAAATCGGCATGTTAGTAATAAAGAAAACCTAAGAAAAAAAAAAAACGAAGAAAAAGGGAAGAAGAAGTATTTATCCCTACGTAGGGGCGTCTCTCAATCTTTCGATGGATTTCATTCTAGATTTTCGTCTTGGGAGGAAACCAGTGTTTGAGAACGAGGGACACCGCATTCCACAGGGGATTAGTGGTCTTTTGATTGGTTAATACTTGAATCAGTCGCTAAACAGATTGAAAATAAAGACTCCGAGCTTTCTAGCAAGGTATAAAACAATGGGGTTCTGATAAGGAAGCAATACCGAAACAGCGTTTGAATTTCATTTTCCTGTGGAAAACAGGACGGATCGCCTTGGGGTACCTCGATTAAAATGTATTTTAAGACGATTTCTAACTTTTATTTTAACAAGACAACTTCAAACACCTCACTAATTACTACATAATTAATGGTAAGTACAACTTGCTTCTAATAAAAGTGGTATCTGTTCTATGTTTTTTTCTTTTTTGTATTTCTGCGGTGAAGTGGCCCGCGACACGGCTGTCCGGTTGTGCATCACTGGTGTAGTAGATGGATTGCCTTGTTATTTCTTATGTGTAGATTAATTGTGTTAATCTATATGTAGATTGCTTGAATTCTCAGTTATTCGAAATTTAATTTGTAACATTATTACAGCCATGTTAGTGTCTTTTGAAACGTTTATAAATATAACATACACACGTTGTACATATATACATTGACAGTAAGATCTTCTTGAGAATTTATCGTCATTTTTATTTTTTGCGGTCTGACAAAATATGAAGCTATGCCTTCATGCAGATGCATTATTGCAGCTCGTACGCAAGCGTAGACTGCCGGAAGCCCTCATGTTCAGCACCATCCGGTTGTCCAGGCTCCGCCCCAGTTCTCTGGTTTCCCAGCATTCACTCTGGTCGGCAGCATAGAGGGAGGCATGTTGAGCCTGAGCTCATACAGTTTCTTCTTCATGTACGTGAAGACACTCCTCACGTCTGACCGATTGCTGATGTCCGTCGTCGCCGTGGGGTCAGTGGCGAGGTCAAACAGCGTGTACACCTTGGAGGAGTATTTCGGGGTCGGAGGCTGCTCTACACCAAGCGGAGGATAGTACCAGCCGGCTGTGACACGCGAGATATATACACATGTATTAGGTCAAGAACATCATGATGATGATGAGGGATGAGGGAAGGATGGTGACAGTGGTAATGATAAGGATGTGTAGCATAGTCTTCGGTGATAGAGGAGGGGAAAAAATGGCAGAGTTTAAGAAACATCGTCTTTGTGATTTTTTTTGTAGCTTTTTGTATAGCGTCTGGTATAATATCTCTACGCAAGATTTGTTGTTTTGTGTCTCTGCTCTTACATCTATTCTATCTAAAGGGGAGGTAATAAGAAATTATGTAACTGCTCCTTTTTGCATTTTTCATGTTGCTCTGGCGAACTCTCAAAATACTAGCCATTTCAAAATTCATTTACAGGAATCATGTTTTATATTGAAACATTTTGGGTTATTTGGTACATTTACGTAATCACATGCACATACATATCGTATACACATAAATATACACACAGACACGCAGAAATAACACAGATACACATACGCGCGTGCTCTCTTCCCCTTTCCCTTCCCCTTCGAGATACATACAGAGGTCTGGTGCTCCTGGCCTGTTCCACGTCAGCTTGTAATTTTTGTAACGCATTGTAGAACGATTTGTGATGTCGCTGAGGTCGTAGACAAACTCCTGCCGTGGACTCTCTCTGTTTTTGGAGATGCTGTCCCAAAGGTTAAGGCCGTCTATACCCTCAATGGTCCCGTTACCCCCGGCCACTCGTTCCAGAGTCGGGTACCTATGTTTGCAGACTAACTTTAACATCAGATGATAGAGAAAAGAACCTTATTTTATCAAGCACAAATATAACCGAAAAACAAGTGTTGTAATTAAAGAGGTCTCGACACTTTAAGAACTTTACTTTCAAAAGTTTTGTATCTTTGAAAAAGTTACACAATTTGAAAAGATTTGTGCAACATGAGATTTGATGTTGTCATCTATTAATGTTAGAGCTTCTCTGTTGACGGAAACTCATTTCGGCCGGATTGCTAACATTTCCTTACTGTATGACTTCAACGTTTCCTTTGAGTCATACTGCAGAAAGATTTAATAGAATCCTTTATCTCACAGAATTCTCTGGAATATGGCGATTAAGAGGGGCTTTCTTTGGTGGATTTGCAAGATTAAATAATGTCCGCCGTTGTCCAAGCGTCGACTATGGTGAATATGAAACGTGGAAATACAAGAATTTTGAAACGGTCGTTTAATAAAGGATCTGAACAAGTGGAAATACAAGAATTTTGAAACGGTCGTTTAATAAAGGATCTGAACAAGTGGAAATACAAGAATTTTTAAACGGTCGTTTAATAAAGGATCTGAACAAAACTGAACTCACCAGTCAGTAGCGTGAGCAATGCCGTTGTACACTCTGTTGCCCTTCAGCAGGGTCTTGCTGTAGAGGAAACTTGTGACTTTGGTTCCTCCTTCCCAGATTGTCAGGTCGTAGCCGTTCGAACCAGTGGTGTGTGTGTAATGGTCTGTGGCGCCGTTGTACATGCCGTAGAAGGTGTCGAACCCTCTGCCAAGAGGTGTCATTTCCCTCCGGCAAAATCCCAGGTGCCACTTGCCCACCATGTGCGTGCTGTAATTGTATTCCTTCAGAGTCTGCAGCAACATCTTCTTGTGCAGCTGCACGGAGGCGTTCATAAGACCCTCAAATCCGTCGTCATGAATACCCATTTTATACGGGTAGACACCCGTCATGAATGCTGATCGGGACGGTCCCGCATATGCGTTGGTCATCTCCACCCTTCCCTCTCTCAGACGGTTTAAGTTCGGGGTGTACATACCGGAATCTCTCCACTTGACCTCGGCCCAGCCCAGGTCGTCAGCGACGATGAAGACGATGTTTGGCTGTTGTTAATGACGATATTATCGTCGAGACGATAAACGCTTGCAATAGTATGTTTGATACAGAACAGGTGCCCTGCAGCAAAAATATATCAGTATGCCATGAACAGGATATGTGTCCTGTGCATATGAACGAATTGTTTTATAGCAAAGTGTTTGAACAAGAGATAGCACTTAAAACTTCGAGTTCATGGACACATGATGGTGCTAGCAAGTCCCTTTATCATCCGCTAATTTGACAACCCTAGTGTGACCACTTTCTCCGACGTAGGTTATTGTTGTTGATTGAGGTTGACAGTAGGGTACACAGAGTGTGTTTAGACCTAACAAAACGAAAAGATAAAATAGTACATAATAAACCACATATATTCATCGGTTGGGTAACTAACCGATCGTCTCAGCTGCTAATTAATTGGAATTCTATTGGTTTAAATTAACCAGCTGATTCTCTACTTAGGTAAAAGACTTTTACCCGAGGGTTAATAGCCGATGTGTAAGAACACATGCCCTCACCAATGAGGGTGTTTTTGTGTTCTTGCAACAGTCAACGCGACTGCAGTGTTAACTGGTATTTGTACAGGAGCATTCCGAGAATCAGCGAAACTCATGTGTGTGATTCAGTTTCAATCTTCTTCTGTTATTAAGAGCAAGAAAATGTCTGACTCCAATTACCATTGCACGGAATTAGGAAGAAGAAACAAGCCATATATTATGGTCCTTACTTCTTCGTACCCATGCGAGACGCTGACCAGACCTAAAGGAGCTGTCAGTAAAATGTCTGTCAAGGGACCTCTGTGCCCCCTATTCTTACCATGTTGACCATGTTCATCTTCTCGTCCTTTCCCAATGTCAGTCTGTTCATTATTCTCACGAATAAAAAGGTAAACAACTAGAGAGCCACATTTTTCTCCACTGTTACCACGTTGACTACTACTACTAATAATAATAATGAGTGTTTCAACAAATAATATGTAGACTAAATCATTTACAACCATACACCCATATTGGCATATAACAGACACGCTTACTTCTACAGCATACACTCATGCACAAAGTACCTGACAGACACACGTTCTTCACACTCGGGGTCAGGACAGGGTCACGGTGAAGTCGTCCTTATGACAAAAGAAATTTTCGCCTTGCACATGGTAGTTAAAACCTCTACGGCAGCGGTTCTCAACCTTTTACTTGTGACAAAGGCACGTCCGTGCGTCCCCCTTAGCCAGTAATGTAAGCTAATTTCACTAATACCGGTATAAGAAACTTTTAAAAAAATGACCACCTTCGCGCCCCCCTTGTAGGTACTTCTCGCGCCCCCCACCGTTTGAGAACCTCGGCTCTACGGTATCATGGAGACAAGCATAATCAAAATGATTTATTTATCTAAAATTTGTAGAAAACATTGTTCCCACCTCGGCTCAATATGTCACATTTTTATTAATATTTAGTTTAATATATTAGGTTCAAATGTATTTCCAACATTTCGTTCAACAAAAGTGAACAAACAATTGCTCTAAACCCTAAACTCAACTCAGCGAATAACTGTTGACATGTGTTCTTGAATTTACAATCTGCTTAAACTACAAAACGGAATGAGTCATTTAACATGGAACCGTTTGCTGTTCTCCTTCGGTAATAAAGATTCTAAACGAACAGAAAATATCCCTACAATGTTTGTTCGAGAATATCATTTGTATAGAATAAATAAATATAACTTGGGCAACTGATTGCTAATTTTCTTTTTTAAAAATTCTCATTTAGTTGTAGATTTCTGGCTTCACCCTTTGACCAAATAACTCAGAGAAATGACATTCTTTTTTCTGGAATTCCAGCAGTGCAGGTGTGTTAGGCAACTTCACCTGTCTAGTGGCTCGTGAAAGTTTTGTCGCTTGTCAAGATAATCAGCTGGTTCCGCATATCTCTTTAATTTTACAGGTGGATAACAAGATTTCGTTAGGTTATTAGGTTTACCTTACAGCTAATTGTCTGCACAAGTTAGGGTAGATTTTACCCGTGGGTAGATTGTTTATAATTATTGAAGCCCGTACAATTTTCACTGTCTGTCTGCACGACTACAGAAATAACTGATGCTTGCACACAACCATTCCACATATCAACAAAAAGTTGTGATGCTTGAGTTCAATTTGTAGAGGATAGTGATTTACAGTTAGGGGGAATCCGCTTCTTCGTCTGATTTTAAAAAGAAGAATAAAATTCTATGACCATTGAGACCAAGACTGGAGCAGGATGACCCCATATACGATAATACTCACCTCTTGATTCTCTGTGAGAGGCTGTCGAGTCCTACAGGAGATGTCAGTGAGGTCTGAATAAATACTGTTCTCATGAGCCGTCCTCTCTTGTCACGTGGACACGTCATCTTCTGGTCCTGTCACAGTAGTCCATCTGTTGTGCATTCTTATGAATAATGTATTACATAGCTGATTACAGACTCACCTACGTCTGCTAGATTGACTAATTAACCCGTGTTTCATTTACAGTAACCCATCTGCTGGGCAAGCAATCTTTTCGTTACCCTCATCTGTCTCTCTCTCTTGTAATAAAAGTATTGAAAAGATTTCTTAGGAGAGAAAACTTTACGGAGACGCACGTACGATGACCAAATTTAATCAGGACCAGAATGGAAAAAATAGAATAAAAAGAAGCAAAAATGTCCGCGCGCCTCGTAGTAGGTTCTATTCGTACCTGTAATAAATAACGCCGTCTGGCTGCAGCGTGGATGTTACTAGTAAACAAGACTTAATAAAAACTGCACCTGTGAAAAGCAATCTGTTACTTAGAAGCCATATTTCTTTGTTGTATCAGGATATTGGGTGATCCTTCGAGGGACTGTGTGCATAAGACCCTCGTAGTTTCCAATATTTTGTTCTGTTTGTGCGTTTTATGAACAACGTCTGATGCAACTACATGTGTATGTATCTTTTCTCGGATTAGTAGAAGTCTGGTAGGTGTAAATGACAGACGTGTACTAGACATACATAATACAGCCTGTGTGTTCAGGTACTTTAGGACTTTGAAGCTAATTAGGAGTAAAGTATACCAGTCTATTACTTTCTGTTAAATGAAGTGTGACAGTGTATTACTTTCTGAAAAATAAAGGTAAATAATGCCACACAGGAAATCATATAATAAAAATAATAATTGGGGGATTTTTGTAGCCCATACTCACTGCCCATACTTACCGCTTGAGACTAGAACGAGACATGGACTAAATACAACATTGTTGGAGATACTGTCCCAAACATTAAGTCCATCTATTTGAGGATTTGTTGGATGTTATAAATTCGCATACATCTTGTATATAGAGCTAGCGGTCGCATGTATTTTGTGTATAGAGCTAGTGGTCGCATATCTTGGAGGTGTACTGCATGCTCTGGAATACTTGCATAACAAAGGCGTTTTATATATATATAAGTGTGCATTTTGTCCATGTTTTAATATCAGCTAGTGGACAGGTATGTCACACTGGTCTGCACTACTCTCTCTCCACAGTCGTAGGAGTCCAGTGCTTAGAGTATTTCAGTCCGAAAATTCTTAAAGAGAATCTGGCTATTTCAGTGATTGTAAAACTAACCTGATGACTTTGCTAAAAGAATTCCGGTATGGTTCAATCATTGTATAACTGTTTATGAGACCAGCATCCATGAATATTATGTTTGCGTGTTTTTCTGTTTGGTAAAGCGGTTTGAGCCAGAGATTAATGGTGAGGAAAAGTGATATAAAGAAATGTATGTAGCGCAGAAGCTGATAAGATTCTCCACAATCCCTTGGAGTGATGTTAGAGTTATTTGCTGGATTACTTGAATAAACTAGACAACATTTAACCGTTTTATCGTCGGTACATAGGTTTCTTGGAAGTGGGTTGGCCTGCCACTCAAATAACAGCTAATCACATCTCATAGCTGGTGTTCCTGTCTTTTAAGAAGGAACTTTTCAAAGTTTCTTTAGACGTTTAAATGTCTCAAAACCTTTATCTGCATCAGAAATTATTCGTTAATACGTTGCTCATAAATCGCACAAATAGAACAAAATATTGGGAACTACGAGGGTCTTACGCACCACCGCAGTTGAAATACAGACTGAAACAGAGCGGGTCTCTACAGTCCCTCCAACGATCACGTGACACTAGCAAGCCATCCATCCGTGTCAGGTCTTGGCTTGTATTGAGGTCCTTATTGATACGGGAAGAATTCAAGCAGGAAATACTATGATTTTAATTTTAAAAACTTTTTGTGCGTCATACGTCTTCATAATATCCTGATACAACAAAGAAAGCAAACGTGGCTTCTAAGTAACAGATTGCTTTTCACAGGTGCAGTTTTTATTAAGTCTTGTTTACTAGTAACATCCACGCTTCAGCCAGACGGCGTTATTTATTACAGGTACGAATAGAACCTACTACGAGGCGCGTGGACATTTTTGTTTCTCTTTATTCTATTTTTCCATTCTGGTCATGATTAAATTTGGTCATCGTACGTGCGTCTCCGTAAAGTTTTCTCTCCTAAGAAATCTTTTCAATACTTTTATTACAAGAGAGATGAGAGGAACAGAAAGGTTGCTTGATCTGCAGATGTGTTATTGTAATTAACCTGTGTTCCATTCATAGTAATACATCTGTTGATCAAGCAATCTTTTGGTTCCCGTCATCTCTCTTTTTTTATTTCTCTCTTGTAACAAAATAATACCTGTAGCCACCTATGTAATACATTATTCATGAGAATGCGCAGCCGATGGACTACTGTGACAGGACCAGAAGATGACTGGTTCGCGTGACAAGAGAGGACGGGTCATGAGAACAGTGTTCCGACCTCACTGACATCTGTAGGACTCGACAGTCTCTCACAGAGAGTCACGAGATAAGTGTCATTGTATATGGGGGAATCCTGCGGCCGTTTTGGGTTCAGTGGTCATAGAATTTTATTCTCCCCTTTACAATAAGATTAAGAAGCTGATTCCCCAAAACTGGGAATCATTATCCTCAACAAACTGAACTGATCCTTGACAACTTTTTTGCTGATACGTGGAATGATTGTGTGCAAACATCAGTTATTTCTGGAGTTCAGGCTGGGGGTGTGGTTTTTTTCTTGTAAAATTCTGGGATGGCTTGTTGCTTACATCAAAGGGAGTCTTGATCAGTTTAATAATTCCTTAATGAATTTTCACAAAAGTTTGCACATATTGGTCAAGCATTGCTCTACTGTTTCTATATGACGGGACCGTGAGAGGAGAAGGTAGCTGTCTTTGGTGAGGTCTTCCACGATGACCACAGACCTCTGTCCTGGCTGTTCCTTCAATTTTTTAAATTACTTTTTCGCGAGTCTTTCTTGACAAAAAGCGGACGATGATCACTCATAGCTGATTCTGGTGTAGTTTTCTCTCTAATCAATGGACAGAATCCAAGTCTTTGTCTGTGATGTGTTTTACTTCCAGTTTGTCGTGGAATAGTTTAAGAACAGTTTCGTGGCACTGTCTGGGAATCACACTTTTTGGTTCCGCGATGAAGTAGATTCTCAGGTTGTAATTTCTGGTATTGCTCTTGCTTTTGTTTCCACCTTCTGCACTCTAATGCTAGCTACTTCAATATCATCTTGTGAAACCTCCTGCTGTTTTCTTAATTCTGCCACTTAAATCTTCAACTTCTTGTTGCAACACGAGCAAACAGCAAAGACGCTTCATATTCGAAAAATATATTATTTATATTATTTTTTCTTCTTATTTGTTATCGTATTTTTACATTTGTTCTTATATTTATAAGTTTATATTTGTTATTAATTTTTGGGGTATAATTTTTATATTAATTATTTATAATGATATTTATTTAAATATCGTTTCGAATCAAAAGGGTTACAAATGTTTAATGCCATAACATTTGGTCCATGTACCCACCGTCGCACGAGCAGACTTGGAGAAGATCAGTAGAGAGCGAGAAAAAGGACATGGGAACCACATGGGCCCAACTGAGGGGGGCTGCCCTCTACCGGGTCCGCTAACGAGGTGTTCTTGCGGCCCTATGTTCCCCAGGAGTAACAAGGAATAAACTACAACCCACCCAAGCACGCACGCCCGCATACTCAGTCACAACAATGACAAGAAAAAGCTTTATTGCAAATTCGTCTTCCACCATTCTGAGAGATCCACCTGTGTAGCCATACTCCGGGTCAGCACCATCCGGGCGTCCAGGCTCCACCCCAGTACTGCGGTTTTCCAGCCATGATGTCACTAGCCTGTTGTGACGGCGACATGGTGAGTCTCAGGTTGTCCAGTTTGGTCTTCATGGACTTGTAGACCGTCTTGACGTCTGCTCGAGTGCTGATGTCCGTCGTCTCCGTGGGATCGGTGTCCAGGTCAAACAGCATGTACAGTTTTGAGTAGTTTGACTCCGGAGGCTGCTCTACCTCAGGTGGAGGGTTGTACCAGCCATCTAAACATCACGTCATGGACACAACAAATGTTAGGTAAAGGACACTGGAGGATAAAATCTGATTCATGCGAGTGTGCATCGTGTATTATTGTTATCTCAATGCTTTTGTGTATGTGTCCCTCTCCTTTATTCTCTCTTTCACACACACACATATGAATGAATATATATATATATCTGAAGAGAGAGGAAGTGGAAAATAAGAAAAGATTCATACCCGGGCTGCCTGGCTTGTTCCATGTCATTTTGTAATTTTTGTAACGTAGCGCAGAACGGTTTTTAACGTCGTTGACGTCGTAGATAAACTCTTGCCGCGGGCTGACCCCGTTGGTGGCGATGCTGTCCCAAAGGTTAAGGCCATCTATACCCTCAATGGTTGAGTTGCCTCCGGCCAGTCGTACAAGAGTCGGGTACCTGAATTTGTCCCCAGATAAAATGACTTTTTAAAACAGCGGACAAAAAAATTGAAGAAGCAACTTTTATTATTTTTTTTTTTTTAGTATCAAAAGCTTTTATAAGTAAACTTAGTGCAACTTGACTCAAGTTGGTGGCCCCATCATCCCTTTGCTCGTAAGAAGTTGTTCACTAGCTGCTTCATCTGGTTAGCACACCCAGCTACATGTTGTCCTCCTTGCTCTTATTCTCTTAACAACAGCATGTTGGAAACATATTGAAACAAATTAAGACAAAGGACACGGGAATAAAGAAAAGCCTATCAACTTCTTGTTATGAAATTAAGACCCGTTGGTTCTTCTGCTTTTTCTTGCTGTTCCTTTGCTTATAAAAAAATTCAACTGTTGTTACACTTTAAAAGGACCTTCTTTGTTTGCATTTTGGTATTTTGTTTGGAGGGATGTCTGTTTTAAGTTGCTTGTATGACACTTGGACCCAAATTAATGCTGTTGTTTGTATTGAAATAAATGTGATACGACGTGTTGCTGCTCAATTAAAGATTTTTTTCATGGAAAGACGGAACTTACCAGTCAACAACGTGGGCAAGTCCATTGAATGATGTGTTGGCCGTCAGCAGTGTCTTGCTTTTGGCTATACATACGGCTTTGGTTCCTCCTTCCCACAGAGTCAGCTTGGACCCCCTCAGCGGCCAGTTGCTGGAACCAGTGTTCACGGGCCCTCCGTTGTCCGACATGAATAAGATGAGCAGGTTGTCCATGTAAGCCCGCTCTTCCAGCACGCGCGTGATGTTACCGATGCCCTCGTCCATGGCCGCCCCCAATCCACAACGCAACTTCCGGTCTGCAGACGCGGTGACGTTAGCGCAGAAATTGTTGACGTAGTACTCAGGCACCTCTAGTGGTTCATGTACAGCCTGATAAGCTAGGTAGATAAAAACGGGCTGTGATGAATTGTGGGTCTCCAAGATTTCGATGGTTCTTTGAGTGTACAGGTGTGTGGAGTAGGTGCCATTCGCGGACCACAACGGTGTGTCGTTGAAGACAAGATCGTAACCGTTCCATGTACCGGTGTGGTCAAAGTGGCCTTCAACCCCGCCGTACATGCCGTAGAAGGTGTCAAACCCTCGTCGTGTGGGTGTCATGTCCCAGCGACAGAAGCCCAGGTGCCACTTGCCCACCATGTGAGTGGCATAACCGAGCTCCTTCAGACTCTGCGGCAACATTTTCTTGTCCAGCTGCACGGAGATATTCTGAAGATTGTTAAATACAGAATTTTGAATCCCCATTCGAAACGGGTAGGTACTCGTTAAGAGAGCAGCTCTGGATGGGGTACAGGAAGGTTGTGTATATATGTTGGTCAGCTCTACCCCCTCCGCCCTCAGACGGTTCAGGTTCGGGGTGTACATGGAGGGATCTCTCCACCCAACGTCACCCCATCCCAGATCGTCGGCGACGATGAGCAAAATGTGTGGAGGAGAAGCTGTCGTCAATGACGACATAACCGTGGAGATGAGAAACAGTTGGAGTAACATGATGGCCTGCCGACTCGGGATGTGGTGAACAAATATATTAGTATGGCGTGAGCTCAGGTAAGCTGTCTGTAACACACAATAATCGACTAATGTATGCGTGTCAAGCAACAAAATCAATCACTAACCAAGATATAACAGTAAACAATTTGCACCTGTGTAATTACGCATTCATTTTCCGTATTCTTATTTTACTCAACACAAGGACAAACTGACCATTCCACGTGATTTCAATAAGTCATTAGTTTTCTCTATTATTTAAAAAAGGACATGAATTCAATGTCTAAATATTTAAAATATTCAGCAGTAAGTTAAGTAAGTTATCAGTAAGAGATAAACTAACCTTCAGAGATGTTGCATGAAGCTTCTTCTTTTGTCTCTGAAGCTGTTGGCGTAGCTACAATGTACCTCGGTGTTAGATGATGATGCTGAGAGAGGCTGGCAAGTCCTGTAAGTGCACCGATGAGAGGTCTGTATAAATAGGAAGTCTTTTCCCCCCCTCAGTCCTGTCTCCCCTCACATGATGACTAATTATTTTCTATTTTTTTCTGCAATCAATATCCCATCTCCTGCGCATTAGTAACACACTTGTGGGCTGCGGCGCTATGTATTCTCCCTAATTACCCTTTTTCTACTTAGCAAAATTCGTACACTCGTTTCTTCTTCACTAAATTCAATACAAGCTAATCATGTGTTTCAAAAATAAAAGGATTACTAAAACTAAAATAATAAAGACAAATTTCACGACGAAAAAATGCAGTTGTGAAACACATCAGGTTCCACCTGAATGGTCATAAATAAGTCTGATATATTTGCAATGTGTGTTTGTTTGTGTGTGTGTGCAAACGGGCAAGAGATATTCATTACAGAGACGGTAGAGACCGAGAGTAAGGATGAACAAATTCCTAATCCTTTTCCGTGTTATCTTTTCCGTGAATCTTCCGATATATCTGTGGCTATCTCTCAGGTGCAAAACATAATAACTGTCATTATTTTGAAATTAACAGCTTGCTCGATCGGAAAAAAGTTCTAAACAACATCTGTCTCGGTTCAGCCTTCCTTGAGAAACCCAAACATCTTCAGACAGACACAATTGTTTTATTTGTCAACACCATATTTTTGATGACAGTGATAAACAAGCAAACTTGACATTTTGTTTACGTAGGAGTTGCTCTTTTTAGTTTGAGATTTGACTAAAGGTCGTTAAAATAAGTCCTGTTCTGAGTTTCTGTTACTCTTTGCGCAACTTAACCAATGACATTTTGAACTGTACAGGAGTGGGATGCTACTACAAAAGTTATTTCTGGAACAAAAGAGTTTTTTTAGGTTTGCAACTAATTGAGTGGTTTGAGACAACCTATCCTGGGTCCTCCGTACAAGAAACATTGGTATCAGCAATGAAATCCTGATGAATCATAATAAAAACATTTTATTATTCATTTTGAATTTGTTGAATTGCAGTATGTGAGGAGGACCTCTGCAAAACATGTCATCGCTGGTTTGGTTTAGAACCCAGTCTATAGTATGTCCAAGTGTATGGATGGTGTGTCCAGCAATCAACTGACGGAAAATATTCATAAATTAAATCCTCTGGGCTGGTCCTACCAGCTGAAAGCGGTCAAAATGATAAAGAATGTTCCCAGCAATTATGAATGTTTTAGGAAAATACTGAAATTTAATTAAACTGTGTCACATCTGCAGTGGCTTAATAAAAGTTGTTTCCTCGTCACTTTGATGTATGGATCCATAGATATATCGTCCTGAAATGCTGAGTGGGATTGTCTTTTATGAGTGTGAATCTGACCTGCTGGGTGGTCTGATGAATGGCTTTCCGTTTTGTAGAAGTAAGAAGCTGAGTTGTCATTTCTTTAATACAAGGGATATACTCTCTATTTTCCTTCTCTGACAGCACCGGAAAGTTTGGGATGAATCCAATGTACTCCTAAAATGACCCTGTACAGAGTGGAGCTGTTATAACTAATTTCACCCACTGTTGGACTACTGGTTTGACTCAGGTATGCATATAGTAATTTATACAGTGCATGCATGTATTAAGCTGTGTATACAGTACGCAAGGTCGATAACGGCTTAACAAAAGTTTTTTATCAGTACCTCTTTCTTTCCAGCGATTTTTCTCATTCAATGGCTTATTTTGTCTGTCTAAGATGATCGGTGTAATATTTGCGAACTACAAACTGAATCTGTTAACTATACCTCTCGTTTGTGTTAATGAGTTTCAGGAAATCGTTTTCTTCAGATTTTTAAAGATTAATGTCCAATTTTTGTTTGGGAAGTTCAATATTTTTGCTATTATTTAAAATGATGGGGACCAGGTATACAATAAGGGTTGAAATGCATAGTCAAACATGTCGGTGTATATATATAAGAGAAAGATGAAAAGGATGAGAGAGAAAGAACATCTTTCATATATACCTATTGATATGCATTTCCGTGAGGCTGTGTGTGCGTGTCTAACTAGGTGGTCTTGCAGATGTCTTTCATTTTTTGTAGTAGTAAGCAGTTGCCACGTTTTTCATAACGAGTTTTTAAGCTTTTATGGTGATCAGTAGTTGCGAAATGAAAGCTTTATGATTACATCTAGTGGTAATAATGCTTATCATTAGTGTGATTAAATATCGATATAAACTTCTTTTTTTGAAATACATCAATGCTTCTTACAAACACGACCCATTGTGTTTCTATTTCATCCATTTCTCCATCAAGGCCCAGAAGCACAACAGCTGTTAAAATGGTTTGCTAAAAGCGGCAATAACTGGAGATTAGATGTTAGAGATATTGGTGTTGATGGTGAGCACCTGGATGTTAAATGGCCTTTAGTGACTCAGGTAATATTAGTGTGAACGCTCGACATGTGGTGAGCAATGCCCAGACTCTCCTCATCTACTTGTGTGTAAACTGCAGGTGGACAGCAGGGGAGAGATAATTGGCAATTATAGGGAAGGGAGATATTGGGAAAGAGATAAGAAGGGACAGTTAGGAGGTAGTGGAGATACAAGGTCAAGGATGACGAATAAATGTCGTAGGAATGAGGGGAATGGTTCTTGGGTTGGTTCCTGGGTGGCTGGTGGCTGGTGCCTGGTTGTTTGAGAAGCATAACCAGATCCTTATCATTCTACCAAGAAATCTTAATAATTATTGTGATGAAAACGACCCTAATAATTTCATTAACTTGGTGTCAAAACTTCAAGCACGTTTTGACAAACAAATAAACGCTCTTCATTTTGCTATCATTTGACTTGCAAGTGTAATTTATAGTTCTAATAGTGTCAATGATATCTTTATTATTGTTATTATTTTTAATTATTATTGTTATTGCAAGTTATAGTATAGAGATAACACAAGTAATAAGGTCAATAGATTCGATTTATTATGGTAGATATACTTTGAACGACTGACATAAAGACCCTTGGTACCATGAATGAAAAAAACTGCTGTCTTTTTTATCTCCCTTTTAACTGCTTCTATAAGGACATCAGGTTCCATTGAAGATGAAAACTCCAGTCCCTATCTGATTCCCTTTGAACTGAAAATAATAATATTAATGCTAAAAATAGTCAGAGAACTTGACTTATATAACCGTCCCTTGAACACCTGCTGCGAAGGCAACTAATACCATCAGAGAAAGGAACTATCTTCATGTCTCTTCTAACATCATTTTCAAATATCTATATAATCCTTTTGAACTGCTGTATCAATAGATCAATGGATGTAATTTATTATGGAAGCTGTACTTTGAACAACCGCTTTAAAAACTTCTGGTAACATCGGAGACAAGACCTGTCTTTATCTTTCTCCCCTTAAACTACTGCTCTAAAGACAAAGAGGGCCATTAAAGATAAAAAAATCCGCTTTCATCTCTCTTCATTTAAACTTGTACTTTGTAGACATTTTTTTTATCTCATTCCTCTCGAAATAATACCATTCCATTTCTAATAGAAATCAGAGATTTGATAAAGCCGTGCTTTGAAATTCTACTTAAAAGCAGGTTGTAATACTACAGATAGTAACTGCTATCATTCTCACTGTCAAACTAATCCTTTAAAAGATAGGTGGTACCATCAAACATGGGAACTATTATTTATTATTTTTCTCATTTCCTTTGAACTACTGCTACACATTTTTGAGATCCTTTTTCTCTGATATTCTTGCAATATATCCCCAATAAACATGGATATCAAGTAGACATTTCCGAACGTTTGTTTTGCAAGATAAATTCTCAAGGAAATCCCTCGGCTCACGTCCTGATCATCTTCACAGATTACTTGCCAGAGATGAGGTTACAAAGTTGATACTTTTTACATCTGTTTCCTGAAAAACCAAGTTTTTTCGAACTCCGAGCAAAGACAAAGACCAAAGTTTTAGCAGAGAGTTTGGAGACATACAGACTTACAATTGTGCACATCTAGAGACAAAATGTACACATGGAGAATCAGATATTAGTCACGCATGCGCTAATTCACAGCAAACATTCTGGATACCAATGGCTTACGTCAGTTATATTCCCCTCCACACGTACTAAAAAGGTCTAGACGGATCGGAAGACACCGGCGGGGTCAGGTACGGGGTCAAATATTGAGTACAGCTTCACCAGTCACTGAGGGGAACATCTCCACAATGGTTACAATTCGTCACACTCTCGTATTTACTTTTCTTGATAATGGAGATAAACCACTCAATGTTCCATGAGCCAAGGTCATAAGAAAATAGTTCGTCCACTCTCTCCCATCCTCTAATGCACAAATACATAGATACTAAGAGAGAAACAAAAAAGTGTAAATACCGGAAGTTATTTCTCCACTAGTACCCTTTTTAGATGATTATTTTTTTTTTGCCAGTTCGTTTTCTTCTTTTCATATTCCCCTAAAAAACCCGATTTCAGCCATATTCCAAATCGTCAAGAATTAAAGGTCGAGGGTTTGCTTCAGGCGCACATACTAGCAGGCACGCAGTCACACAGCCCACATTTTAAACACGACTGTTATCATATCGTAGTAAAGTACTCCTTGACCTCCTCTTACACCGGCTCCAAAGAGCAAGAGTCCAACATGCTGGTGGCGCCACAAGGATGCGTCCTCTCCCATCTGTTCTGCCTTTTCACCGACGACTGTGTCTCATCTCACGGATCCACTCGGACGGTGACATTTGCCGATGGCACTATGGCGGAAGATCTCATGGCGATCAACGACACGATCAGTCCGGTATCCGCCATCTCAAATGATCTCAGAAAATTATGTGATATCGGTAATCAAGAAAACTTCACGACGATTTTTCCATCATCATCATCCATCATCCATCATTCATCATCATCCATCATCATCATCAATCCTCATTCAAATGTCTTCCTTCACTTAGGAGATTGTGTCCAAAGAAGTTGGTCTTTAATTTCACCCAAACTTTTTGCGTTGATTTCAAATGAACATCAATAACATGTACAAATGTACTACAAGCACACGTCTATACATACTAAAATATGTATTAAATTATAGACAAAATTACATGCAAAGTTATATATATATATATACATATTCATTTATTATTTAGTCCCTCGTTTAGTTTCATTTACGCATTCTCCCGTATTCATTTATCTGACAGAAATCACATATTTTAAAGCCCTCGTAAAGCTCAGTATGGGACACGATTTCCTTAAATCTTGATGAATACCCTATTTTCATTTTCATTCTTTATTCATGATGAAAAAAGTGTGTTGATAAAATGTGTTCCCCCGGCGTCGGGGAAATAGTTTCTTGCACTTGGCTTTACCCAGCCAATGGAAAAAAAAGAAACACTTCCTACTAGTTTTTCAGTCTCTGAGTATCATCATGCCTTTTTAAACGCACTTGCATCTTGAATCGAATTCTCTAAAGTTTTAAATATATTTCCCTTTTCAGTGATAAGTAGTATCAGAATATCTGCAATGCATTTTGTGGTTTTATCAATTATTTAATATTCATCACAGATGCCTTCATGTGAATGTAAGCTAATGGACTGTCTCTGGGAGACATCTGTCACGTGACAGGATGCTGAGGTGTGGTGTTGACGTACTCAGGTAAGTTTCGTTCTACAGCACTGAGGTAAGTTCCGTCGTCGTAACTGTTTATTTCCGAGTAAGCGTTTTCATCTTCGATTTTGGTCGGCTGAAAGGTGTGGTCGTAGTGTTCTGGCGCCAAATTTCTGTCTGAAAAGACAGGAAACCTTGTCTTTAATTACCAGGAGCTATTACTTAATAATAGGCAGACAAAACATCAGAATAAAGCAAACAGATAAAAAATATATGACAATGACAAAGCGAAAAGAAAAGCAAACCTGTCAGGGAACGAGCCAGATTAGTATTGTTAACTCTAACAGGAGGCCATGTTAGGAGTAAACAGAATGACTGTTAGCACAAAAAGATGGCGGCTGTAATATTAGTATGTAAACTGCCGTGTGTGTGAGTTGCGACTCATTTTGTGATGGCAGATAAGTAGCTCAATATAAGTAGTTACAAATAAGTAGCTCAATATTATGACTGGAGGTAAATATGACTAGAATAAAACTTTGGCTGTATGAGCACAGTTAGTGCGCGTGGCTGCAGTTACTGTTAGCACAATAATGTGAATACACTTAGAAGGCTCCTATAAGTATAGCACAACCAATTAATTAGAATAAGCAGACTGCACCAAGTACTGTTAGCACAATTCAATGACTAGCATACAAAGGTTGCTGTAAGTACTGTTAGCACATCCAATGACTAGCATAAAAAAGGTTGCTGTAAGTACTGTTAGCACATCCAATGACTAGCATAAAAAGGTTGCTGTCAGTACTGTTAGCACATCCAATGATTACAATAAGATGATTAGGATGCAGGAAGTAGTGAATGGATAAGCGCAGACAGTGAGAGCAGCACACACCGCTAGTAAAACTGGCGGACAGGAGGCCAGTGTCTCCGGTTCGTGCAGACCTGCAGATAATGACCAAATTGTCATCATTTGCTGTTACATAACATATAATATTGGTCAGTCTATATTTGCCAGTCAGTCAGGCCTTCTCCTTTTTCTCTCTCTCTCTTTCCTACTTCCGCCTATTTTCATTTTAATTCTTTTATTATTTTAGACATTTGACAACTGACTAGAAAATTTCTATACTCCACAAAATTTCATGGTAGTTTTCCTCATTTCCTCCTTATCAACCTCATTTCATTCCCTCCTTTATATTTCATGCTTCTTTGTTCCATAAATAACTTGACACATCGTCCTTAAATGCATTATTGTCTAGTTCCCATACTTAATTTGTGGTCTATTTAACTGGAACCCTCAATCATCAAATTGTTATTGGATTTACTTACGTGCTGTTGCCAGAAAGGACAAAGAGTTCTTGCTCTGTTAAAAAGAAACAGCATCGAACTTTCACTAACTTTTGATAAAACCATGCTTACCTTATAAACACATAATTAGTTTTGTAGTCTTAAAGTAAGTGGCTTTCAAATTAGTTGTCTTCAGCATTTAAACGATAAACAAAATGTAAGGAGACATCATCATCGTCATCATCAAATTCAATTCAATAATAATTTGAAAAATGCAGTTAATATAAACATAAATGATGCAATAAAAATTTTCCTTTCTCCTCAACGTAGACAATGAAATAAAAGATTAAAATAATTATATATGGGAGATATAATTATACATTGGACCAACAGAAAACTCAGTCAAAAATCAGGAATAGGAGGAAAGAGGTTGGGATTAGTTCAAAGAGACGGTCCTACTTACGCAGACGACTGCCCGAGCTGTATTTTCTAAACAGACATTTAGCAGCGACGATAAATACGATAACCGCACAGACGACGATGGCCACGCACGTGAGGACGACGACGATGTTGAGGTTGAGGCTGTTGCTGTGGTTAGCTGTTGAGGGTGTCAGTCCCAACAAAACTGTGGAGTTGTCGATAGCCTGGATGGTTGTCCACTCTCGTGCTGACTGCTGGTCGTACCTGTCAGTTTCAGTAACGACTTTTTGGGATTGTGACCGACCTGGTAGACAGGACTTGAGCTTTTCGCAAGCCCCGACAGAGCACATACACACACATATAAATATATATAAATATACGCATGCATACATATAGATGTATACACATATAAATACACACACATACGCACTTATATACACATAAAATACACACATACATATAAATACACACACTTATATTTACACGCATACATACATATAAATACACACACTTATATACATATACAAAAATACACACAACACACGCAGAGAAAGCAGCCCGACTTGTATTACTGGATTGCTGGCAGACGATTTTTTTTCCAGTTAACTGCTAAAACGAGGCATGAGACGACAAAGCTTCCGGTTTATTCACATTTCAGATTAACTACTAAAATGAGGCATGAGACAACAAAGCTTCCGGTTTATTCACATTTCAGATTAACTGCTAAAACGAGGCATGAGACAACAAAGCTTCCGGTTTATTCACATTCTTTGTTTAGCTCGCCGAGACTAACAGCGGAGAACTTCGCAAGAAGCTAAGCGTTGGTCTCGGTAGACAGACAGCAGTCCACAGATACACGTCCTTGACCTGACGTTTAATCCGTCTTGTATGAAAAGCTTTTTTTGGAATTTTATGAATTCTTCTTTCATTTTTGAGTTAACCAAGATAGTTGGTAAGCAGGATATTTTATATTTCCTCTTTTTCTGCTGCTCTCTTTTCGCCTTCAATCTTTGTTTCAGGAATGCCCTCTCTCTGCCTCCCTCTCTCTCTCTCAAACCTTTTGCTCGCTATATTTTACATTCAATAAACAAAGTTCATTTTAATTTAAAGAACATTGAATTACCAGGATCTCGAAACTATTTCACCCATCCATAAGCTAGATACTTTAATCTATTAATTAACTCATCTAACCCTGACCCCAATGTTAACGAGATTGAAAACTTTTCGATTCTATTCTTTACACAGAAGGACCATCGGTAGTAATCTGCAGTAATACCTCAAGGGAAGGAAGCAAAATCTTTTTAAAAAAAAACTTAAATTGGACACGTGACCAATGTACTTACGAATAATTACGATCTCCACTTTTTTCTCCCCCCGGGATTGTTCCCAGATGACAAAGACTACCGTCCCGGTGTCCTTGAGTTGAAAGCGTTTTCGTAATCTGTACCGGAACTTCTGAGCCTCACAAACACACACTTCGGGAACATTCGACGAGCATTCATCTTTCTTTTGCTGTAGCATACACAGGGTCGTGTAGTTGGTCTCGCCTTCCGCGGTGTGCCGCACAATAATGGATATCGCTTGTTCAACGGCACCAGTTAGAAAAAAGCTTATTTCTGACAGTTTGTCCTGATAGGAAGACGAACCTTTGTGTGTCGTTCTGGACATGCAGACTCAAGACGCTGCTGCTGTTATAGAATCTTGTTGGTTAACAAACAAATATTCAATATGCTGGAAGATAGATAGACGGGCATACGTCATGCGTGCGTGTTTGGAAAGTTTTGGAAAATTTCCTCCTACACACACATCTGCACATCTGTTTTGTCCATACACCATACAAGAGGACTAACCACTTACTCAGACATGAAAATATGTGTCGTTCACTACTTTCCATGATCATTATTTCCAGTTAAAGTGTGTAGCTACTGCATCAACTTGGTACAAGATGTTGACAATAATTACGATGCCTGTTATTGTTGATTGCGAAGTGTTGACTTTCGTACCAAGATTTTCACTCCACAAAAAAATAATCAATAAATAAATAAAATAATCAAATAAAAAAATAAAATATCGAGTGAGAAACGAAAGCACAGCGAATGTCTCCCGTAACACCGCGAATGTCGAGCAGACGGCATGAAAGACGATAATATGTTTATGTTATTTAAATGGATTTATCAGTTGGTTTGATTTTACCAGCGTGTACTGTGACAATATTTTTCGCTTTAATTTGGAGACAGACAGGGACGCACGATTTGTTTACCAGTCAAGCAGATGATATCGATGTCAGTGGAAGTGACAAAAGAATAACATGACAGAGAAGTAAATTGTGATGAAATAATTAAAGAGGTTCTGATTGGTTACTTATGTTTAATTTTATAACCCAAGGTATTGTGTGGGGTTTTTTTGGCCACCTTAAAGTATAGTCCACTGTCATCTTTAGTAATCTTCATCTCTTCCCCCCATGCACACGCATTACATATCTTACTCATTACTAACAGTAGCTCTCATTATTTACCACCAACGTTATTCATATTGTTTCATTCTCACATTTGTCACAAGGATACAATTATATAAACAATCAAGAAGAGTAAACAATTTTTCTTACTTGGTGAAAAACAAAAGAACAAGATTTGGAGCCGCAGAGCCTGGTGCAGCAAATGTCTGGTCCGGCCATCACGGACTCCGGCCATTTTGAAGCACGACCACTTAAAACATTGTCGCGCATGCGTTTCGAAGCACATCAGACTAACATCCTCGTAACACATCCTCGGCTGAGGGTCACTTCGACTACGATATAGACATGTGAACACTTTTAACACGGAGTTGACATTTGACCAAGAGCATCCAATAACCAAACTGTGCTCAAGGCTTAATCCTTAATTACAATTGGCTGTAATCATGGACTTGTTTTGTCTGTTAGACTGCTTGCAGATAAAGTTTCTGCTTTAACTTTCAAAACGAGACGAAAGCACAAATTCACTTCCGGTTTAACTATCAACGTTAAAAAGACAAATAGACAATACGAATTCTTGTATTGACGGAGGTATAAAAGCTCATACTTTATGGATTGCTGGGCTTATTAGCTCTAAGTCGTGGAAACAAATTTATTAAAAGTCTATTGTTGGCATGTAGAATGTTATCGGGTTTCCGCATGTTAAGCTGCTTACAGTTGGTCTCAGCAAACAGAAAGTATGTCCAGAGATGTTCATCTGTGCTGATGGCGCCGTCTGTCTCGTTAGCCTTGCATGGCAGACAAAGCAGTTAGAATGATCCACTAGTTGTTGAAGTCCCCATCTCTATTATACAGATAACTGTGATTTTTATAGATGAGGCACTCCATGAACTGAGAATACGACACTTGATTCTGCGGTGACGAGCTATAAATTCAATCTACTATCTCAGTGAGTTTTAAAATGAAAACAGGAAATTTTTTTAATGGCAGAATCTTCAATAGGACCTATAGGAAGCAATTAATGACTTTAGTGGGCGGTTTAAACTTTCAGTATTCTAAACACAATATTTAAAATGTTCTCCGTCTCTCCTCTCGTCTCTCTCTCTCTCTCTCTCACTCATACACAGAACATATTTTCCCCTCTTTCGTAGTTTAGTATACTTTTTCCTTATATGTATTTTTATTATAATTTCATTCTTTTGCACTTAAGAATGCTTTTTCTTCCAGCACAGTAGTATACTTCCTATCTTTATCAGGCGGTCCGGTGACACAACGGTTAACCACTGTCATCAATAAAGCAAAGTTTGGCTGGCCTGGGTTCAGATCTCGTCTAAATCACAAACATGTAACAAACACACATACACACACGAATTGACACATGCCCAAAGGGAAGGAAGGAATGAAGATGAGTTCAAACTTTTTAATGCGGCAAAACTGTTGCGAAAAACTTCCCTTTCTGTGCAGTCCACCAAGAAACATTGCAGCTGAAGGATAAAGAGCTGCAGCTTTTCTTGTTAATTGCGCCATGTTTTCCTCGCCACTTACCTCGTTTCATCATGTTCAAGTGTTTGTCGAAATCATTAATTGACGAAAGTTCAAAGTTTTAACCCTAGAATAAAATAAATTTTTGCATTTACATTTGGCATGTGCAGATTGAACATCGCTCCCCACGGATAAGTGTGCACTACCAATTTTTCTTTAGTAGTAGTAGCTTGTTGTGTTTGTAAGAGAGGAGTAGTTATCTGTTGATTGTATATATGTACATTTTAAGATATGCAACAATATACCTTATGAGTATTAATGCAAATATCATTGTCTTATAAATACACTTGATGAAAGTTTAATCTTTTTATTTTACTGGTCAACTGCAGTTTGCAAAAATTTAACAACATCGACTCTTTTTAACCGGAAACAGGGTGAAGTCCTTTTTGTCGTCTGACTTTTCTGCGTTCCTCACATACTTCATTGGGTGTCTGAGGGGTGACCAGACCTGTCCGAGTAACATCGAGAGTGAAACACGTAGCCTCAAACTGCTTCTCGTATAATTATCATGCAGAGACAACGAATAGTTTTACTGACTGGTTGTATGGATGACTGGCGGCTGGCTACAAGAAAGCTGTGTTGGTAAGTTTGGTTAGTATATGAGTGTTTTGTGTGAAAAATTAATCCAAAGAATTTCGAATGAGATTACCTGCGTGCTGTGCATGCTACACCCTTCATAACAAGCTACTCCGACTTACACTTTGTTATGTAAAACTTCATGTGTTTTTGCTAGCTTAAAAGTGACAAGGAACAATACCAAATATATTTTGGGGATGAAGTATAAAGTCGGAAAGAACAAGTCATTGGCAGATCTTTTTCTGTTTTGTTGTTTGAAAGAACACGAATAGAACATTATGCAGTGGTGCTACATGTATTAGCGCAAGTAGTATATTTAAAACAACTATTTAACAAGAGGTTTTCTCCAAAAAATTGTGATTAAAAATTAACTTTGAAATACATGTATTATAGCAGAACATATCATAGAATAAGTACGTTATTCTTCATTAAATGTTTAAAAGGATTCACCAAACTCTGTTAATTTATAATGAAGCATTTCTTGCTACTCAAGACATAAGGCGTTCATCACACACTACAGATAAAACAAGCGGTATGTCCCACATATTTCTTTGAAAAGTTTCTGTTTTACCTGTAATTCAGAGCAAGTGACGTTCCAAGTGATGAGCTGCTTCCTCAATCCTCCGGGATGCTGACAGCAGGTCAGGTAGGAAGGATTAGTCCATCGCTCTGCTCGTCCAATTCTTTATCGCTTCATTGTTAAGGAGACTCCTGAGTAATAATTGTGGACAACCATGCAAGTCCACGATTATTTGCACTCTCCCATCACACACACACACACTGCAAGTTGGACCGCAAAATCCCTTGTACTTTGCAACGTTGCCGAAGAGTCACGTGGACAAGCTTCTAGCCAATCGCAATCCGCCCGAGTAACGCGTTCTCTGTTTCAAAAGCTTGCAGGCAAAAAAACAAACTCAGGTCACCCGAACATCATATAAATTCCTCTTGTTACTTGACTGCCGCTAAAAATACCACAGAACACAAAGACAGTTGCTTTGTTAATTTATTTATTCTAGCAGGGCTGGTTTCCTAATTAGTCTTGATCCTTGGAGTCTTGAACTAGTCCGCACGTCCAGCTGTCAAAGGGAGGTGCGGTCAGCTCCAGCCGCCATTTGCAGTCTCACTTCTAATACCATCTTTTCGCTCCTCGTGGTTCTAAAAAACATCGCTTTTGTTCCATAAACTAAAATAACATCTAGAAACAAGCCCTACCTGTTGATTCTGTTACATCATAACTGAAGCTTGTTCCTTCCGTTGTCAGGCCTGATGGAGGATGTTCATGACCTGACACGACATGACATATAACAGAAAGTTCAAGTAAAAGAAGGCGTTACAACTGCATATCTTTTTCAATGGATATATGGCATTAGCTGGTGAGTATTTTAGTAAAAAGCTTTGTAACTGTCCCGTTATGTGTTAATCCACAGAGTATATTCAGAACAGTGAATAGTAAGGTTGCCATTCACGCGACACAAGATGAAGAAAATCGAGAACATTGAGCAAGAAGTAGACTCTTCGTAGAAAATGGATCATGTAAGAAAAATCTGTAAAATTAAACATGCAATGGTCTACTTTAGTCAAGTTTGAATTCTTTAGATATGCAGAATTTCGCAGACATCTTAGAATGTCAAGATTTTCTCGTGTACACATGTTTGGTAAACGTCTCTTAACGCTTTAAAAATGAGTCCGTAGAGAAAAATAAATGAAAGAAGAAAAAAGAAAGAAAGACGGAAGGAAATGACGTACTGAAAGGGTGGCAAGACAAGGGAAGCAACCGCAAATAAAGGGCGCTCTAGCCTCATGTGCATTATTTTAACTGCTTTAAGGTAAATAAAATGCATGTGAAAAGCAGATTTTTTTGCTTGATTCTTACTAAGTTTTATCCTATTTTGTTTTTAATTTAACAGTAGTTGTTAGCTTAATTCTAGAAAGTTCAAAGACATTCAAGTAATTCTAACTTCAAAATTACCGTACACGACACACCACACGAACTAATCGACAGTCAATCTGCGACGCTATACGACTCAAGTCCATCACTCACAACATTATTATTCCATGATCCTTATTCCTACTGTTAATTACTGACTAAAATGCTTATATATACATCTCTACCTCAAACATCGATCTAATCACACCTACTCGCTCATCACAGTCATATAATTGGAGATACCAGACTCTCACACCTTTAACACACCATCTCATACTATCACCATCTCATTCAATCTATCTTCATCATCACAACTTTACAAACAATATTCGCAGCTTAACATATCTACCCATCTCCTCTATAATCTTTATTAATAATTTTACTCCTTCACCTACATCCCTAACCTATCTCTAACTCCCTCTCGCTCCGTACTCAACAATCTGCACTCATGCACCAATCTTACACCCCCAACATTTCATCGCTCATTATTCTATCTATATAACCTGTTCACCCCTATTTGTTCTATTGAGCTACCAAACAATAAAAATAGTCTATAATACAGATGCATAACAACACTAAGCCAATTCTCACGAGAATCACAATCCGATTCTCTTATACAATACCAATCTATCGCTTAACCAACATAAACGACTCACCATTACCCTTCAACATAACTAATACATTACGATAACACATTCTCTCTTCTAATTATGATTTTAATCTAATTATTCTCCACATTATTTTCTGTTACTAATTACTATACTATAATATTCATACAATCCTTCCTACGTACATTATAAATTAACTATATAATTAATTATCATACATTTCATGATCTGCTTACAGTGTTTTATAAGACACAGAATTTTCACTTCTGCAGTATATATAACTATAATCTCTTACCTAAATATATCATACAGAAACTCAATATTTACCTACATTTTAATCGGCGCTATTCCTTGATTGTTCTCACAATTTCCTCAATACGTCAGCTTATATATGTTATCATTTTCAATACCATAGAAATTAACAAAAAATATTATATGCTCTGTTAACAAATATTTCGCCACAATATAAATTGTGCCAGCGAAATCAAGTGTTTTGTAATCTGATAAATAACATAAATCTATTATTTATTGAACTGACTAATCAAAACTTACTCATTGTTTATGTTGAACCACACCTTCGTGTGGCTTTACAATTATAAATGTAATCAAATAATATAAATATAAAAACAAACCCTAAAATGAAACAAATTATAAAAGTAGCCAAGAAATCAAAATTGACACAATGCTAGTTCTTAAAAATTGACTATCACTGTCTAAAAATACAAGAATTTCAAGTAGCAACTATAGTCTATTTAGAGATCAGTCGAGATATATATGATAAGATAAAAATAATCATGCAATTATTGATTGACCGGAAAATTGTCCGAGTAATTAGAAAGAACATAACAAACACAAGTGTCATTGTTGGTCATGCACTTCTCAGCTGATATTGTTAGAAAACATAACGGGTTAAGAATCGGGGCCCCACCCTTTGCTAGTCCGACATGTACAGTTTGGTTTTGACTGATGTTGACAAGTGAGAAGTTAATATCTGAAGGTCTAAAAAACGACAAAAAGTAAGAACCGGCTTGGAGATGAAAGGTCCGTGTAAGTTCTCGTATGGACAGTGTCCAGGATTCTGGAATGGAATTTTTTTTAAGATCTCCTTTAAAGCTTTAGTCGTGAACCCAATCTCTCAGCTTGTTATAGGCAGTTATGTTTTTGAGATGTTTTATATCAATAAATTGCAAGAAATTGTTTCCAAGACGCTTGCATTAAAGGTTTGCACTAAAAGTATCCAAACATTACTGTTCCCTGCCTGGATGACTAAATTGTCTCATTCATCCATATTCTAACAAACGATAAATCTCTCTTCCTACACACACACACACACACACACGTACACTAAAAGTATGTACTAGTGACATTTATGAATATTACACCATATTTTTGTTTAGTTTAATACCACATATAGAAATAGAACTTGAAACATGTTACTCTCAACTATGAAACCCAGGTTTCCAAGACAACCAACCGTTTGCATTGGTTATCCATGCCAGCAGAAGGGACACGAATTGTCCGAAGTAAAAAGTCGAACTTTCCATCGTAATTAAGCAGAGATGAACTGTTCATTAGTAGCCACATTGATGGGCAGTAGTAATCGTCGTAATAGACCAGGATGGTCAGATGTCCCATGATCTGAGGTCAGACTGTTTCTGTAGCTTCGTCAAAATACCCATACACCTCTTTCAAAACTCTCTCTTCTTTCTGTAGTCGATGTGCTTAATGTCCAGCCAGCACTTGCTCCTAAAACGAAGACGAAGAGCAAACAATGGTTAATACAGTAACAAAACTGTTTCTGGCTCTGACACAGAGAATATTGTATATTATTTCCTGTACATATGCGTTCTTTTGGATGGAAGATTTTAAATCTCTCACCAAAAGTAGGTTTCGGAAGAATGGATGATGAGCAGTGCGGGAGGAAACAAACGAAGGACGTTTCTAATTCCGGGTGGTGACTGTGTGTGGTGTCTGTATGCGGGTGTTAGAAAATGTGTGTTCTTCCAGTTCATGTTAACAGCTGTCCCGTGCAATGCAGTTAACTAGATAGGGGTAAATATTTATAACCTATCTTAGTCACACAACCATATACAGATAAATATGCACACACTCGCCGTGTACATGCACTACACATAAAAGCACACATACATATACAAGCACTCAAACACATACAAAGAATTATCAAAAATATGATGTATTTATTTTTCATTTTCTCATGTCCTTTCTTAGGTTTTACCCCCCCCCCCCCCACACACACACAAACAGATAAACATCAGCCTGACTTATGTAATTGATAATAAATGATATAACAATTGTCTGTGAACTCTTACCCCACCCGTTCAAGTTATAGCGGGATGGTTTTTCTTTCTATCTCTCTTTCTCACACACACACACAAAATTTATCTATCGACTAATTGATGTCATTTCGACAAAAAGAGGCTTTAACTAGACTTTGAAGAAACCAGTGAAGGTGCGCTTCAGAACATCAAGATATTGCTTTAAAAGTTAATCTCTCTCTTGAAGAGCCACCTAATGGCAGAAAAATCCCAGCTTTCCCCCCACCATAATCTGCACCTTACACCTGGGCGACATCAAACACACACCGCCCTTCCTTATCTCTGATCTGAGCGGATGGGCGGATGGGCGGCTTTCTCCATCAGTTGCATGGCAGATCTCTGTGGCCCGGAAATAAAGCTGTAACACAGTTTCGATGATTCGAGGTCAAATCAAGTCCTTCAGTTGACTACCTTTGCGGCTGGAGGCGAAGAGACATATGCACAACAACTATACCATGACAAAACTTCATAGCGAATCCTAACAGAAAAACAAGCAGACGAAAAACCACACTACACGACCTCCAGTGTCCTACACGATAACAGCAACACTCGCATCGCGCGACGATATCCACGAGTACATCCGTGAGTCTATATATCCCGTGCCCCACACCGCTGATCACAGATTGTGAGGTTTCCGAGTGTGTCCTTCTGAATGTGCAGGTTATTCCACCTGCAACCCAGCACACAGCCTACAACACCCATCCCTCCGAATCACATGTCCAATCAACACACACACCACACACGTATCAACAACGAAAAAAAAACACGTCTTGACTTATTTCACGTTCACTGTGACAAGAACAGCATGCTCACACCGGAAGACGTGGCAGTTACCCACTGCTTCTACTCCTCAGTCCAGTTCCATCCTCCGTGAATCGGTAGCAGTGGTGTTCAGGCGCACTAGCTTAGCGTCACACTTCCTGCCTATCACGTATCCAGTAACGGTATACCTGACTGATAATAGTCGACAACTGATAACCACAATACACACGTACAATGCACATACCCATTGTACAAACTTCCTATTTAGCATATCCTTGGGCAAGGCATCCTATCTAACCTCCAGGATCTGCTGAGAAAAACATGATATTTGAAGCAAACTGAGTTTATAGGAATCACCATAGTTTTTGATTCTTCGTAGAAGGTTTTAAAGGCACAAGACTAAAAGCCAAAACACCTATAACACGATTGTGTGTAAGCTAGCCATATACAGTAAGTCTCTACAAGTGGTCACCACCCTCTCTAGGCCCCACATAGGCCAGGGACCTAAAGCTAATCCCTCCGCTCAGACAACTCGATACAAACGACCCAATCACCTGTGGACCAGCATCTTGGGATTCACTGCAGTAGTCATCCCTGTTTACCCTACACCTCCGACTAGTGCGCGTTGCCTCACTCTCTATAAACCTCAAGGCGTCCGCAAATGATACGACGTCTAGAAACAGACCTGAACCTCTCGCAATTGCAGAGTCGCAACCATCTGTTTCACCCATTCTTGCTTCGTAATATGAAAGCCAAATCACAAGCACACCTGACAAAACTTTCAGAAATTCTTTGTACACGTGAAAAATTGTCTCGAAAGTCCGCCTCAGGCTACGCGAAACATTGTATGATCTATAACTTGATTTACTTGGGGTAGATGAGGACGGCCCCCCCCACACTCCAAACCCGGTTATCCGTTGCACCTAAATTCCACCTCGACGCCATTGCACGCTTTCAAACACAGACCAACCCGCACCCAACACCTACTCTACAGTACGACAGAACCAACCATCACCACCCAAATTACAGCAATTCCAATCATGCTATTCATCAACAGCAGCCTCCTCAGCTTCAAAGTACCACACATCCTCATGGTAACCCAAGGCGGATTTCTAATCAGAATTACCTAAACACCAACATACCTTGCGCTACCGACCGTTTCCCCGGCAGACTTAGCACACTACAACCAACACCCTCCCGTTTAACTATTCTCATCCACTCCATTAGCATCGTTGTGTCACATATCTCGCCCCACAGAAACACGAAATGGTCATGCGTTTTCACGACATCCGCAAAGCCAACAGTAATCTTTGTAAATTAATAAAACTCTCGAAACTGACCGAGGCCATCTACTCTTTGACCATCATTCTAAAGCGCATCAAACTTCCCTATCACCCTTCTATTGTCGTGTCGATTTCTTCCACCTTACCGACTAGTCTCCAACACGCAGAGCTCCACACCAAAACTAGCCATCAAAAACACACAAACAACGGTTACAAAGAAAAACGCAACAACCACCAGCCTAAAGCGCAAACGAAAAGCACAAGTGCACACAAAGCCAACAAAAAAACCCTATCCACACGAAAGTCAAAAGGAAAACAAAACATCAACACAACGACAAGAACAACGAAACCACCATACAAACACCTCACAAACTTAGCCGACATGTCCTCCTCTCCCTACCACGAAATCCACTAACCTTCGAACACATGCCAGAAGAAGTTACTCCTTAAGGTCCGCTGGACTCCTGCTCAGTCTAGCTACAGAACCTAAAACTAGGAACTTTGTGGTGTGATTTCAGTGAGACAGTGCAAATCCACTTATCCCAGTTTTCAAAAATCTCATCATGGCTATTGATCTAACCAAACTCATCCCCTCAATCACACATCCGCAATAAATACACACTCTACCCAACACCAATATCAGTCAACTCGCGCCCTCTCTCATCGACTCATGTGTTCTGAAAGGTTTCCTCCTCACTTCTTCCTAATGACATCTGCTATTGGCACTCCTGAATCTCTCGATCGCTAAACACCCTCTACAATTTCGTAAGCGGGCTGGACACACCGTTAATGCCACAGCTGCGGCGTGCTGGCATGCGGCGACAACCACATAGCACCGCGCGCACCAGGGTCTCATCTCAGTAAGCCTTCTATCCTAACTCACCTCGTAGCAAAACAATAAGCAATCAAATCATCGTTCCGCCTCCAGTCGTCCCGTCCAGTCGGCAGCAGCAGCCACAGTATTCTACCTTTTTATGTTTCAACATAACATATTTCATTTATTCAGAAAAATTGAAACTAAAAGAATATAACTTGTTCCACGGGTTCGAGAACGACCGACGCCTGCCACCCATTGCCATTTCTGATACTCACTCCACTTACTCCTCATTCCCCTCCTCACTTCAGGCGCTGTCACGATGAACGGCAAGAGCTATCCGTTCCTGTTAAACAAAAACGAATCTGA
>NC_037596.1:14336921-14397121 GCF_003073045.1 Pomacea canaliculata | reverse complement strand
AAGAGAGAATAAAGTTTCATTTAATTTAAAGAACATTGAATACCAGGATCTCGAAACTATTCACCCATCCATAAGGCTAGATAGTTTAATCTATTATTAAACTATCTACCTGAACCAATGTTAACGAGATTGAAATTTCGTTCTATTCTTTACACAGAAGGACCATCGGGTAGTAATCTGCAGTATAACCTCAGGGAAGGAAGCAAAATCTTTAAAAAAAAACCTTTAAATTGGACACGTGACCAATGTACTTACGAATACTTACGACCTCACTTTTTCTCCCGGGATTGTTCCCAGATGACAGACTACCGTCCGTGTCTTGAGTTGAAAGCGTTTTCCGTATCTGTACGGACTTGAGCCTTACAAACACACACTTCGGGACATTCGACGAGCATTCATCTTCTTTGCTGTAGCACACAGGGTGTGTAGTTGGTCTCGCCTTCCGCGGTGGCGACAATAATGGATATCGCTTGTTCAACACGGCACCAGTTAGAAAAAAAAGCTTATTTCTGACAGTTGTCCTGATAGAAGACGAACCTTTGTGTGTCGTTCTGGACATGCAGACTCAGGACCTGCTGCTGTTATACGCGAGAAATCTTGTTGGTTAACAAACAATATTCAATATGCGGAAGATAGATAGAGTCCGGGCATACGTGAATGCGTGCGTGTTTGGAAAAAGTTTGGAAAATTTCCTCCTACACCACATCTGCACATTCTGTTTCCATACACCATACAAGAAGGACTAACCCACTTACTTCAGACATGAAAATATGTGTGTTCACATACTTTCCATTGCATTATTTTCCAGTTAAAGTGTGTAGCTATGCATCAACTTGGTACACAGATTTGACAATATTCGGATGCCTGTTATTGATTGATTGCGAAGTGGTTCGACTTTCGTACAAAGATTTGACACTCCGCAAAAAATAATCAATAAATAAATAAAATAATATAATCAAATAAAAAAATAAATATCGAGTGAGGAAACGAAAGCACAGCGTGATCTCCCGTAACACCCGCGAATGTCGAGCAGACGGCGATGAAGACGATAATATGTTTATGTTATTTAAATGGTTTATAACGTTGGTTTTGATTTTCGAGCGTGTATGTGACATATATTATTTCGCATTTAATTTGGGAAGAACAGGGAGCAGACGATTTGTTTACCAGCAAGCAGATGATAATCGATGTCAGTGGAAGTGACAAAAGAACACATGACAAGAGAAGTAAATGTGATGAAATAATTAAAGAGGTTCTGATTGGTATTTATGTTTAATTTTATAACCAAGGTATTGCTGTGGGGTTTTTTTTTTCCACCTTAAAGATAGTCCACTGTCATCTTTAGTAATCTTCATCTCTTCCCCCATGGCACACGCATTACATATCTTATCACTCATTACTAACAGTAGCTCTCATTATTTACCACCAACGTTTATTCAATTGTTTCATTCTCACATTTGTCGACAAGGATACAATTATATAAAACATCAAGAAAGACGTAAACAATTTTTCTTTACTTGGTGAAAAACAAAAGAACAAGATTTGGGAGCCGCAGAGCCTGGTGCAAGCAATATGTCTGGTCCGGCCATCACGGACTCCGGCATTTTGAAGCACGGACCTTAAACATTGTCGCGCATGCGTTCGAAGCACATCAGACTAACATCCTCGTACAACATCCTCGGCTGAGGGTCACTTCGACTACGATATAGACATGTGAACACTTTTAACACGGATTGACATTTGACCAAGAGCATCCAATAACCAAACTGTGCTCAAGGCTTAATCCTTAATTACAATTGGCTGTAATCATGGACTTGTTTTGTCTGTTAGACTGCTTGCAGATGAAGTTTCTGCTTAACTTTTTTCAAAACGAGACGAAAAGCACAAATTCCACTTCCGGTTTAAACCATCAACGTTAAAAAGACAAAGACAATTGTTACGAACTTCTTGTATTGACAGAGGTATAAATAAGCTCATTACTTTATGATTGCTGGGCTTATTAGCTCTAAGTCGTGGAAAACAAATTTATTAAAAGTCTATTGTTGGCATGGTAGAATGTTATCGGGTTTCCGCATGTTAAGCTGCTTACAGTTGTCTCAGCAAACAGAAAGTATGTCCAGAGATGTTCATCTGTGCTGATGGCGCCGTCTGTCTCGTTAAACTTGCATGGCAGACAAAGCAGTGAGAATGATCACTAGTTGTTGAAGTCCCCATCTCTATTATACACATATAACTGTGATTTTTTATAGATGAGCACTCCATGAACGAGAAGACGACACTTGATTCTGCGGTGACGAGCTATAAATTCAATCTACGATCTCAGTGAGTTTTTAAAATGAAAACAGGAAATTTTTTTTAAATGGCGGAATCTTCAATAGGACCTATAGGAAGCAATTAATGACTTTAGTGGGCGGTTTAAAACTTTCAGTATTCTAAACACAATATTTAAAATGTTCTCCGTCTCTCCTCTCGTCTCTCTCTCTCTCACTCATACACAGAACATATTTTTCCCTCTTTCGTAGTTTAGTATACTTTTTCCTTGTATGTGTTTTTATTACAATTGCCTTCTTTTGCACCTAAGAATGCTTTTTCTTCCAGCACAGTAGTATACTTCCTATCTTTATCAGGCGGTCCGGTGACACAACGGTTAACCACTGTCATCAATAAAGTCAAAGTTTGGCTGGCCTGGGTTCAGATCTCGTCTAAATCACAGACAAACATGTAACAAACACACATACACACACGAATTGACACATGCCCAAAGGGAAGGAAGGAATGAAGATGAGTTCAAACTTTTTAATGCGGAAACTGTTGCGAAAACTTCCCTTTCTGTCAGTCCACCAGAAACATTGCAGCTGAAGGATAAAGAGCTGCAGCGCTTCTTGTTAATGCGCCATGTTTTTCCTCGCACTTACCTCGGTTTCATCATCATGTTCAAGTGTTTGTCGAAATCATTAATTGACAAAAGTTCAAAGTTTTAACCCTAGAATAAAATAATTTTTTGCATTTACATTGGCATGTGCAGATTGAACTCGCCTCCCCACGGATAAGTGTGCACTACCAATTTTTCTTTAGTAGTAGTAGTGTTGTTTTTTGTAAGAGGAGGAGAGTAGTTATCTGTTGATGTATATATGTACATTTTAAGATATGCACAAATATACCTTATGAGTATTAATGCAAATATCATTGTCTTATAAATACACTTGATGAAAGTTTAATCTTTTTTATTTACTGGTCAACTGCAGTTTGCAAAATTTAACAACATCGACTCTTTAACCGGAACAGGGTGAAGTCCTTTTTTTGTCGTCTGCTTTTCTGCTTCCTCGACATCTTCATCTGGGTGTTGAGGGGTGACCAGACCTGTCCGAGTAACATTGAGTGAAACACGTAGCCTCAAACTGCTTCTCGTATAATGTATCAGACAGAGACAACGAATAGTTTACTGACTGGTTGTGTGGATGACTGGGCGGCTGGCTACAAGAAACTGTGTTGGTAAGTTTGGTTTAGTATATGAGTGTTGTGTGAAAAATAATCCAAAGAATTTCGATGGATTATTACCTGCGTGCTGTGCATGCTTACACCTTCATAACAAGCTACTCCCGACTACACTTTGGTTATGTAAAACTTCATGTGTTTTTGCTAACTTAAGTGACAAGGAACAATACAAATATATTTGGGGATGAAGTATAAAGTCGGAAAAGCTCATTGGCAGATCTTTCTGTTTTGTTGTTTGAAAGAACACGAATAGACATTATGCAGTGGTGCTACATGTATTAGCGCAAGTAGTATATTAAAACACTATTTAACAAGAGGTTTCTCCAAAAATTGTGATTAAAATTAACTTTGAAATACATGTATATAGCAGAACATATCATAGAATAAGTAGTTATTCTTCATAAATGTTTAAAAGGGATTCACCAAACTCTGTTAATTTATAATGAAGCATTTCTTGCTACTCAAGACATAAGGCGTTCATCACACACTACAGATAAAACAAGCGGTATGTCCCACATATTCTTTGAAAAGTTTTTATACCTGTAATTCAGAGCAAGTGGACGTCCAGGTGAGCTGCTCCTCAATCCTCCGGGATGCTGACAGCAGGTCAGGTAGGAAGGGATTAGTCCATCGCTCTGCTCGTCCAATTCTTTATCTGCTTCATCTGTTAAGGAGCCTGAGTAATAATTGTGGACAGCATGCAAGTCCACGATATGCACTCTCTCATTCCCACACACACACACTGCAAGTTGGACGCAAAATTGTACTTTGCAACGTTGCCGAAGAGTCACGTGACAAGCTTCTAGCCAATCGCAATCCGCCGAAGTAACGCGTTCTCTGTTTCAAAAGCTTGCAGGCAAACAAACTCATCAGGTCACCCGAACATCATATAAATTCCTCTTGTTACTTGACTTGCCGCTAGAAAATACCACAGAACACAAAGACAGTGCTTTGCTAATTTATTTTATTCTGCAGGCTGGTTAATTAGTCCTTGATCCTTGGAGTCTGAACTAGTCTGCACGTCCAGCTGTCAAAGGGAGTGTGGTCAGCTCCAGCCGCCATTTGCAGTCTCACTTCTAACACCATCGTGGTTCTGAAAAACATCGCCTTTTGTTCCATAAACTAAAATAACATCTAGAAACAAGCCCTACCTGTTGATTCTGTTACATCATAACTGAAGCTTGTTCCTTCCGTTGTCAGCCCTGATGGAGGATGTTCATGACCTGACACGACATGACATACAACAGAAAGTTCAAGTAAAAGAAGGCGTTACAACTGCATATCTTTTTTCAATGGATGGCATTAGTTGGTGAGTATTTTTAGTAAAAGAGCTTTGTAACTGTCGTGTATGTGTTTATCGACAGAGTATATTCAGAAAAGTGAATCCTAAGGTTGCCATTCACACGACACAAGATGCCAAAATTGAGAAAAATTGAGCAAGAAGTAGACTCTTCGTAGAAAATGGATCATGTAAGAAAAAATATGTAAAACTAAACATCCGATTGTCTACTTTAGTCAAGTTTGAATTCTTAGATATGCAGAATTTCGCATACATCTTAGAATGTCAAGATTTTCTCGTATACACATGTTTGGTAAACATCTCTTAACGCTTAAAAAACTAGTCCGTAGAGAAAAATAAATGAAAAAAGGAAAAAGAAAGAAAGACGGAAGGAAATGACGTACCGAGAGGGTGGCAAGACAAGGGAGGCAGCCGCAAGTAAAGGGCGCTCTAGCCTCATGTGCATTATCTTAACTGCTTTAAGGTAAACAAGATGCAAGTGAAAAGCAGATTTTTTTTGTGCTTGATTCTTACTTTTATCCTATTTTTCTTTATTTAACAGTAGTTGTTAGCTTAATCCTAGAAAGTTCACCCTTATGTGGCTTGTGTTAGTAAAACAAATATTTGTAATGGGGATGGAGGGCAGTCACGGTTTGCTTTGATCTCTTCGGGCGCCAGAAACCCTCAGTAAGATCATGAACCAAGAAACTAAGAGTCTGTTCTCAAAAATACCTTTCTCTGTTGTCGCCGAGGTCTGTTTGGCTGTTTCTGGAACCAGAAGAGTGTCTTTATAGAATGCTTCTGAACTCTCACACTCAAGAAGCTGCCCTCGCATACACGTACGTGTGTGTGTGTGTGTTTTCTAAGGTGGGGCTTATAAAGACATCAAGTACTCAATGTAACACAAATATAGTACATAAAACTGGCAATATTCTCCTTTAAATCTTTTACTTAAGCTGTATTCTTAAACTGTCGTCTACTCAAGATGAGAACATTATTATTATTACACCAACGACAATTTATATTTCTCTTTAATTATATTTCAAATTTTCTTTTCTGTTGGAATTACTATCATAATCCTTGAAAAATTGTTTCCTGTATATTTAAAAAAAAACTATTTACAATTTTTTAATCGTTTGATTGTTTAACATTTCATTTCCATTTTCATTTCTTCATTTCAACCATATTAATGGTGTAACAATATTTGCCATTTGTAGCGCAGTGTTTTGTCTGAACAAATATTTATTTATTGAACTGACTAATCAAAACTTACTCATTGTTATGTTGAACCACACCTTCGTGGGCTTTAAGGTCCCCAACAAATAGAAGAACCATTGACCACTGTCATTTTCAGTAACAGTCTTTTTCAGCATGTAGTGATGACCGGATTGTCCGAGTTTGATACAAACACAAGTGTCATTGTTGGTCATGCACTTCTCAGCTGATATTGTTACAAAACATAACGGGTTAAGAATCGGGGCCCCACCCTTTGCTAGTCCGACATGTACAGTTTGGTTTTGACTGATGTTGACAAGTGAGAAGTTAATATCTGAAGGTCTCCCGGCTTGGAAGATGAAAGGGTCCGTGTAGTTCTCGATGGACAGTGTCCAGGATTCTGGAATGGAATTTTTTTTAAGATCTCTTTAAGGCTTTAGTCGTGAAACTCAATCTCAGTTTGTATAGGCAGTATGTTTTGAGTTTGTTTTTATATCATAAACTGCAAGAAATTGTTTCAAGATTCTGCATTAAAGGTTTGCAAAAGTATCCAAACATACTGTTTCCCTGACCTGGATGACTGTCTTCATTCATCCATTATTCTAACAAACTATAAATCTCTCTCTCTCTCTTACACACACATATACACACACGTACACTAAAAGTATGTACTAGTGAATTTATAAATATTACACCATATTTTTGTTTAGTTTAATTACCACATATCGAAATAGAACTTGAAACATGTTACTCTCAACTATGAAACCCAGGTTTTCAAGACAACCAACCGTTTGCATTGGTTATCCATGCCAGCAGAAGGGACACGACTTGTCCGAAGTAAAAGTCGAATTTGCCATCGTAATTAAGCTGAGATTAGCTGTTCATTAGAAGTCACATTGATTGGCAGTATCAATGGTCGTATAGTCGCGCTGATCGTCGTAGTAGTCCCATGATCTGGTACAATGATCTGCCACAACCTGAGGTCAGACTTTGTAGCTTCTTCAAAATACCCACACTTTCAAAACTCTTCTTCTTTCTGTGGTCGATGTGCTTAGTGTCCAGCCAGCACTTGTTCCTAAACCGAAGAGCAAACAATGGTTGATGCAGTAACAAAACTGTCTCTGGCTCTGACACAGAGAATATATTATTTCCTGTACATATGCGTTCTCTTGGGTGGAAGATTTTAAATCTCTCACCAAAAGTAGGTTTCGGAAGAATGGATGATGAGCAGTGTGGGAGGAAACAAACGAAGGACGTTTCTAATTCCGGGTGGTGACTGTGTGTGATGGCTGTATGCGGGTGTTAGAAAATGTGTGTTCTTTCAGTTCATGTTAACAGCTGTCCCGTGCAATGCAGTTAACTACTTATGGGTAAATATTCATAAATTTATGTACACATACCCACACAAAGATATACAATCATACATAGCCACACAACCATATACACATAAATATACACACTTACACTCACCGTCTACATGCACACTACGCATAAAAACACACATACATATACAAGCACTAAACACTTACAAAGAATTATGAAAAATATGATGCATTTATTTTTCATTTTTTTATGTCTTTTCTTAGGTTTATACAAACACACACAACAGAGAAAAACATCAGCCTGACTTACGTAATTGATAATAAATGATTAACAATTGTCTGTGAACTCTTACCCCACCCGTTCAAGTTATAGCGGGATGGTTTTTTTTCTATCTCTCTCTCTCTCTCACACACACAAAATTTATCTATCGACTAATTGATGTCATTTCGACAAAAAGAGGCTTTAACTAGACTTTGAAGAAACCAGTGAAGGTGCACTTCAGAACATCAAGATATTGCTTTAAAAGTTAATCTGTCTCTTGAAGAGCCACCTAATGGCAGAAAAATCACAGCTTTTCCTCCGCCATAATCCTTACACCTGGGCGACATCAAACACACACCGCCCTTCCTTATCTCTGATCTGAGCGGATGGGCGGATGGGCGGCTTTCTCCATCAGTTGCATGGCAGATCTCTGGCCCGGAAATAAAGCTGTAACACAGTTTCGATGATGAGGTCAAATAAGTCCTTGTGACTACTTTGGCTGTTTAGCAAGAGACATATGACAAATATCATGACAAACTTTAGGATCTAAAGAAAAACAAGGAGGAAAAACAACTACAGACTCACGTGTCCTACAGTTAAAGCATGATGGGATATCAGATCATCGTGAGGTCAGAATTTGTTGACGAACACGTTAGTTCCGGTGTGTCCTTTGAATGTGCGGTTTCCACTGCAGCAGCAGCTACAACACATCTCCGAATCAATGAATAAACACACACACACACAGGTATCAACACGAAAAAAACACGTCTTGATCACGTTCACCTGTGACAGAGAACAGATGCTCAACCGGAAGAGGCAGTTCCCAATGCTTCTCTCCTCAGTTCCAGTTCCATCGCCGTGATGTTAGCAGTGGGTCAGGCACTGTTCGTCCACTTTCTGCTATACGTATCAGTTAAGGAACCTGACTGATAATAGTGGACAACTGATAAACCACAAACACACGTACATGCACATATATGTACAACTTCCTTTTAGCATATCTAAGGTCTCCTGCTCAGGATCTGGAGGAAAACATGTTTGACAGCAAATGAGTTATAGGAATCATGTTTTATTTCTAGAAGGGTTTTAAAGCAAGCTAAAAGTGAAAAACATAAACTAGTTGCTGTGAAGGTAGCCATGACAGTGAAGTGTAAGTGGTTCACCATTTCCAGGCCTTCTCCGTCAGGAATTGATAATTAGTGGACAGATGTTGGGAAGGGTTTATCGTCACAGGTCCTTGTAAGTCTCGGCAAAACCTCGGCGTCGATGTAGAGTGAGACAGACTGAACCTTCGAATTGAGATGCAACCATTCTTTTCACCATTCTTGCTTCGTATTGAAAGTCCATATCACCAGCAATCAAAACATTTCAGGAAAGTCTTTGATCACGTGAAAAATTGCCTGAAGTCCGCTCAGGTTACGAAAACATTGTTGCAGTTTATTGGGGTAGATGGGAGGGGGAGTATCGTAGAAAATTCCTCTACCATTGCCGTTTCAGAACACAGACAACGCAAACATGAAGACAAAGACACAAGTTCAATCTGCTTTATTAGTCACGAGCATCTTATGTGTAACACGGTGAGATTGTAATCAGGCGAGATACGAGTTCACATGAAGTCGCCATTTATGGGTCGACATCGAGTTTTGGTTGTCACTAAGATGATGGTTACTAAACACACATACCTGTCGGCTCAGGCAGTGCAGCAACATCCTCCGTTAACCCCTTTGATGCTGTCATATCTGCAGAACACGATAGTCATGTTTACGAAATGCAAGAAAGTATTTTTTATGAATAACAAAATGCCGAGGGATTACTTTGATCATTTAAAACGATTAACCTCTGCATTTTTTTTAAACAACTAATAAAGGAAAGAAAAAAAGAAGAAAGAAACAGAAAAAAACATTGAACGGTAAAACATACAAAACTTATGGATGTCTTTACAGAAATATACCTTGAAGCGCTGAAGAGTTCTTGGTCGTGTCTGTGTCTGAAACTAAAAGAGGAATCTTTGTGGGTTGCTTTTACTGTAAGATTGAATATTGCGCTAAAAAATTATCTCTCATATGGCTATTGTCTAAAAATTCCTTCACATGGATATTCACATTAAAAATTCTCTCACACACATAAGACAGACCAAAAGGCTGACTAATTTTTAAAATGCTGTATTTGCTTGAGTCTCCTGTGTGCATTTGTGGGTGGGTGGGCAAGTGGCTGGGTGTGTGTGCAAGCACGCGCTGGGCACGGTGTTCATTCAGTAGCTTCTATCTATCATCTGTAGCAATATAAGGATCATCATCATCCTCACCATCATTATAAATCATTAGCAGCAGCAGTATCTTATTTTTATGCTATCAATCTAACATTTTCATTTATTTCAGAAAAAAAGCTAAAATAACAATTATTCAGAGTGAGATGACTTGCACTATTGCCATTTTTTATTCCCCATCCTCCTCCTCCCACTTCAGGCTGTCCGATGTCGCAAGAGTTACAGTCAAATACAAAACGGTGATGGCTGGCTGGTGTGGGTTCAGTTCTCGTCTTGGGCAGGTTGTTCATTCTGTGCATTCGTAACCTGTTTATAGATCCGGCTCCTTGCCTATGACATAGGCTTAATTGCTGTGTCGGCGTTTGAAACACCCATTCCAGCCAACCTTCTCCCCCTACCCTTCTTCCCTATTACATTGACTTCGTCATCCACCAATGCTGCAAATATTTGTTTCTTTGTCTATTTCCTTCTTTATTTTTATCAATATACTTACTCACGGTAATGTTGAACGACACCTTCCAGGTGGTATTACCTACGATTTGGAGCCCCCATTGACCATTGTCACTTTCGTTAAAAGTCTTCAGCAGCTTGTACTGATGGTCCGCCTCTACGTTTTTAACACACTGACAAGTTTCGTTGTTGGTCGAGCAGCTGTCACGTGATATTGCGAGAACGCACGATATGATGATACTCGTGGTGCTTCCAGGACGAATTACCAAGACCTTGACCTCCTCGTCTTTGGTGATGTTGAGAAGCGAGAAGTTAATTTCTGAAGGCTTTCCAGTTTGCAGTGTCAACGGACTTGTGTAGTTCTCAATAGACAGGGTCCAAGCTTCTGCAATAAAAACACGTGATGGTCATGTGAGATCATGTGTGGCCATACAACGATCCTAAATAAACACATACATACCATTCATATATGTGTACACAAACATACATTCATAATAAACATGCATACATACAACAGATACCTACCATTAGCACTGACAAGCCACACCACCAACAGCATCAAGCACGCTGCTTTCCCTCCGGGAAAAGACTCCATTGTTCAAAGTTGCAGATTACTTGGTCAGCGGCGTTCGCGTGGGTCCAGCTACTCAGCCAATGGTTCTTAGGTCTTCGTGATTTGGGTCAGTCCACTGTACAAGGGAAACAAATAATGTATGGATCATGTACAAGACAGATGACCTGATGTTTCTGAGCCTTCTGCAGAAGTAATAGGGTCTGGTTGTAGTTGTACTCGACCACACAACTGACCGACATCGTCTTGAGGTCCAGCCGTGCCAACGAACGACTTTTGTGGCCAATTATGAGTTTCTGTATGTCTGATATCGCTGTGGGGTGCACTGTGGGAGAACACATTACTAAAACAATGTTTCTATTTCCGGGTGACGAGGCATTGCAGATTAGGAATCAAATAAGTGGGTAACCCGTATACAAGGACAGTTTGCTCTGTATTGTCTGTATTAACAACTGTCCTGCAGGCATATCCCATTTGTTTTTAAAGTTAAAAAAAGTACAGTTGCATATATTTACAGAGAAAAATATATAAGGATTAATGCATTTACTTGAACACTCTCCATGGGGTACTTTCCCGCACCCTCCCTAGGAGTTTCGATTTCGCCCAGTCAAAGATGTTAAATCAATATGGATAACGAAAATTGCTGTGACAATGCCTTTAACTTAAATGATAGAGCAAGTCAAATAGTTGGACTTATATATATATACTGACATTCTCAATCAGATGACTTGCTTTTCCCTTTTAATCCAGCGCTCATATTTGACAAAGTGAATTGTCTACGTGTTAGGTGGTTGAAGCCAACATGGCAGCAGATGCCAGCGGAAGTCCGAGGTGCTATTTGCGGTTACAAGAAGTTATGCATTTCACAAAAAGCACTACAATACGATCATATACAATAAATACGATCATAAATTATTCATGACTATCCACTGTTATATAGTACGTACATCGTACACTCAACTTTACTAAGACTTACTTCAGAGATCGGCGGTGTTTCACTTGGAGATGGACGTACAGTACAGTCCCCGCGCAGGTCAACGCGAAGATTGAACCGGTGTGACCCCGTACCTTGACCTGTCGCAGCTACACGCGGGGAGGGGGAGGAAAACAGAGGTGGGGAGAGGTGCGACACGATCACGTGTCAACTTACCTACGAAGTCGAGCCATAAAAAAAAAAAAAATTGTGGGAGCTCCCAGCAACAAAGGAAAATTTTTTATCTCTGTTACGACCAGACAGAGACAATAAAGATGTATTGTATTGTCAAAGTTTTAAACTGAAACTGAAACTATGGGTACATCCGTACTCAAGAGCGGTTGGGTCACGGACTTCTATGACCTCTGTGATTGGGTGTTTGCCGACCTCTCACCTGCTTACAGATTTCTTCTTCCGTTAATTTTCGCATGCTCACAACATTGTAATAGTATTTAGTATAAAGTATATAATAAATACCACGAAAAGCTGAAATTACAAATCCTTTTAAAATTAATCACAAATCTTTTTGTTGTGAAAGAAAAAATTCGCAACTGACACGCACGCTGAGACAGCTTTAGTTGTATCCTTGGGAGAGGAGAAAGTGGTTTCCTCCTACATAATGACGAGCTGTACGATTGTAAACATTCGTTTGTTTCACAATGAGAGACGCTGGAACGCGCACTTTTGATTTCAGGACGGCAAAATGAGTAAACAGAGTAAAAAAGGTCCCATTTCTGTTGAATTTGTACGGACATATGGGGAAATTGAGCGTGTCAGTCTGTCGGGTGCCAGAGAAACTGTACACAAACAAACAGTAGTCTTCCACGTAGAAAGTGAACCTCCTACCAATGTCGGTGATTCACCAAGAACTTCTCCATGTATTGGATCCCAGCGCCATGTGTATGTTTTTAAAATATTTTCTTCAGCTTTTTCCTTCTTAAAATCTTTTTAATGTGTCATGTGGGGAAAACTTGATTTTGTGTGCCACGGTTCTTCTAATTTTCCTTGTCAACTCTGTTGCCTATATTATATACAATGAATAATAATGTCAAGAAAATGAAACAGTTAAACCTTTTGGCTATAAAAGAGACAAAGATGGGTCTTGCAGCTCAGAAATATTCTGATCATATAATTTCAGCTGACATCTGTTAAGAAAAAGAAAAAAAAATGTCAGTTCATTTGTAGTCTTTTGTGCACAGTGTTGAGCTGGTATCCAAACAGAAAAATGTGCTTTACAGATTCAGAATTATTATTAAATAACATTAACATGGTATCACCAATACTAGTAAAATTTAATAGCATTGAATACAGTTACTAATATTAGTGGTGGACATAGAAAATCTGTCTGTTCTAAACAACTAGTGTCGTTTGACAAAGTTACAGCATGACATTGTGTGTGGTTACAATAGAAAAAGAAAATCATATGAACTTTAAACAAAACTATTTATCCAAAATGTTTCAAATTAGTTCTGTTAGTGTTATTGCTCAGGATCTCGAACATTGTGCAATGAAAGGAATAAGCAGTGAAATTTCACAACTCCCATACTCCACCTGGATGACAGCAAACAGTTGCGCAATTCACAATGTACATTGAGCTTGGCATTATAAAAGCAGTCATCAGAAAAAAGACATTTGATGAAACATAAGAATATCCAGTCTTATTATCAATCAGTAACAAAGTTCCTTAAAGGAAAAATAAAATGGCAAGTTGGGCTTAAACTGTCGATCTTGATGTTCTGAATTCCATTCAAGACCATTTTGTTTGACTTCCCAATCCAAGTGTCAGTGGATACTAGGACTTTAGACTTATTTATTCAGTGAAGTCTTTCACCCATGACTGAATGGAGGTACACATTTGGAATGTGCAAACATTTACATTTTGTAATCTAAAAAGAAGTAACTAATTGAAGTATGTAGTTGGTTCATAGTAGGTAAACAATAGAGACAGTATACAAAGGTCAAACGTGGGCTATCTTGGGTATTAAAGAAACAGTGCTGGCAAGATGAATCTAAATAGTTAAATTCTGCAGTCCCTCAAAAGAAATTACCTAGTTTATACATGACTGAAGGCAGACAAACAATGGACATAAACAATTTAAGCAATGGGAATACTCTTGAGTGTAGAAAACACAGTGAGGTTATAGCATGAGCACTGCTAAATTCTGCAACTTAACAACGAAAAGTATATACTTGACTGAAAGGAAACAACTGTAAAAATTTTGTTAATGAAATGTATTATCGTAACTTGTAATAGCTGTGACAAATAAATAAGAAGTACATTTCTGTTTCCTCTTCCACAAAAAAAGGCACATTTAGCGTTTCCATTATTTTCATGGGCTAAAGCAAATCTTTTGGAAATTTAAATTAGATACTCCAAATCTGGATTTTATTAGTGCATCTCTCATTACTTATGTTTTATGTGTGGAAGAAAGCTAGTATTTATAGATTGACAGGATGTATATTGCAAATTTGGAAATAAAATTTATTTTCCTAGTTTTGGTGAAAACAAGCCATTACTTAGTTTCAATACTTTCAAAAACCCCTTAACATTTCCAAATTTGTAAAGAAAAACCATCACATATTGTAACCACATCACCAATTGATACTAGGGATTGAGTAGTTAATCATCATAATGCTTATCATCTTTTAAATATTTTGTCTCTTAAAGCCAAGAGTCTTCATGATAGTTAATTTCTCTTCTATTCTGTCTTCCCTGCCATTTCAGTAGTATTGTGCACTTTTCTTTCAGTTTCAGTGACTCGCCAACAAGTGTCCCTTTCTCTTAGATTTATAACTTTTATAGATAAAGCTATTTCATCTAATTTTTCATTCAAATAGATTAATAATTTAAACTGATAAGCATTTGTGGAAAGTAATAATAATGGCTATTAATACTGTCAGAAATATGTATTTAGGCATAAATTTTGATTATCTAAGGATCAGAGGAAGCTGTTGCACATTTAGACATGCGAGATCCTTTACAAAGTCTCTATTATCCGGTATTAGCAACCTGGCTGTAAACTTAAAAGCTGCAGGAATGAATGAATTCATATGAGAATTTTGACAACCTGCTGATGACAAAAGGGACAGATTTCATCTTTGTGGCACTGCGTTAAAATACAGGACACATGTCTCTTGATTGTGACAAAACAAATAGCTACTTAGCTACAGGGGAGGAAAAAAATACAATAAAAAGTAGTGTTCAGTGATGATTTGCATGCTCAAACATGCTACCAGGATGTGTAACACACTCAGGGAAATGTGTGTTGTAAAAATCGGTTTCATGTTGGGCTAAGGGTTTACAGTAATTTCATATTCAGTTGTGCCACAAACAGTATAATTTTAAGAAAGTTTTCATTATGATCTGATTTTAGCTTTTGCAGTCAGTCTGGTATTCTGTTAAATGATTCTAAACCAAAAGAATTGTGTATAATTTAGTACAAAAGAAAATTATTCATAGTTTTATTGGCTGTAGGAATTTTTAACATCCTATTCTGGGAATAAATCTGTTTTGTTAATGCTGGTAATTTATTATTCCAAAGAACATATTTAATAGATGTGCTGTATATCCTGACAATTCTGCAAACAATGATTTAGAACTAGCTAAAGAATTTATGATCTTTAAGACCCATTTATTGGATGTCAATTAGGTTTTTATTCATTAACAATTGGGGATTCTAAGGTAAAGACAATATTTTGTTTTGTATCATGTGAGTTTTATTAAAAGAAAGTCCAAGTGGTTTTAAATCAAACCAGTTTAATAGTACAAAGCATCAATCCAAGAATGTTAAGATTTAGGAGTTTGTGTTTGTATCTTTTTTCCTGACAACCCTGACAACTTCCCTACGTGTGAAAGAGTAAGGAAAATGGAATATTTAACAGGGCAGCCATAACGGTAAAAAACTGTTAGCATTGTCACAAATAGCTTGGCATGTGAGTGGTAACTTTTCCTCAGTACGATCATATAGCAGTAACAATGTGTAGTGTGTAAGGTCAGCAAGTTCTCACTTGATCACATTGCTTCCTTGTTTGTAAGGATTTGAAAAGCGCATGTGTATTGTCCTACTTGCTATGTGCACAATGTGTACAACAAGTATAAACATTATGCCTTGAAGGCTAGATGTGAGATCTTATGGTTAACGACTTCCATTGTCAGCATGTTGATCAAGCATCCTTTTCGTATGCATAAACCCGCGTTTCTCAACCATTTACTTGTGACACCCCCCATATGAAAAAGAGTATTCCGTGGGCTCCCCTGTAGCATTATTTAATTTTACTAATTTTGGTAATATTGATATGAGAAACTTTTTTTAAAAAAATGACCGCCTTTGCTCACCCCAAGGTTGAGAACCACAGGCATAAACCTTAAGATGCATCATGTTTTCTTAAACACAGATAAATAAAGAGGTATTTGTATCAACCTGCTTCATTTTTCTGCATGTAAGAAAACATTATTATGCATCTTAGAAGACTTAAGTTCAGTACCCGAAAGTTTGCTTCTGACCAACAGCTGGACTTTCAGTCATTTTGAAAATGTTCTATTCAAGAAGACAATTTGTTCTAGGCAAGGAACTGCTGTATTTAAAAGTAGAATAAACAGAGTTACATTCCATAAAAATGTACGTCTTATATGATATGATTAAACTAAAACAAAACTGATGATACCAGAAAACTCTTCCACAAATACAGTCCTTGAATGCTCTGCTTCCTATGATAATAGGAAAAACTCTACATGCTAACAAGGCCCACTTGTTTACACTCTAGACAGAGGTATATATATATTTTTATAAGGTTTTTTTTTTTTTTTGGCTGTGAATCTGTCTGGCACACACACATATATACATAACATGCATATTCATTTGTATGGCTGCCTGTTTGCAGGTTGCAAAGGGAAATGATGACTTCTAGCCAGGAATCACTTTGCACATCAGGTGTGGTGCAGTCACAGGAACATCAAAAAGACAGTGCAGGGGACTTCAATGATGGGTACAGCATCACAGCTTTGTTCAGTACCAGCACTGACTTTTTATAAATGTCTACAATTTCGGTTTTGTCATATTTTTAGAAATAAATAGCTGCATGTTAAAGATGGCATCATGTTTAAGAAACTGCTTATTGTTTCTTGTGTGTGTGTGTGCACACAGGGTGAGACAGAGTTGAACTCACTGACACTGATATTGCCTCTCAGCATTTGATTTATAGCTGTACAGGTCTTTTAAGAAGCAGGTGGAGAGAAAGTCTGTCCCAAAAGAGTTATTGTTGTAGGTCAGGATAAGTGGATCACTGGGATAAAAGAAATATGCCTGTCAAGAAGATTCAGGTTTAGCTACAGATACCTTTGTTTTTTAAAGCTGTTTTCTATTTATTTATTATTGCTTTTCATCCATTCTATTTTTAATCAATCATTATAATCTGCATATTCTTTGACTTAACTTCTTATCTATGTAACATGTGATTAGCTAAATAGAAATGAAGTATTGATCACTTGTCGTACTTTAAACTTAGTGTGTTCACTAATATCACTTTACATACACATGTTCTTTGTCTTACTCCATAGGGAGTGCGTGGAGTATCCTCAGGGTTCACCGACCGCTAACAGAACAGAAATACTGGCCACTGGTTCGCCAGAAAAATCTCCAACTGACAGAGTCAGTCATAGTGATGCCATGCTTCTAGATAGCTCAGTTGGATCTGGCTTGGATGTCCCTTTCACTAGTCACAGTACCCCACACATACCAAGTCTTTTTGACAAAAAGTCAGACTCCATGTCTGATTCTCTGTCAGATAAAGATCGGACCCAAACTTTGCCAGCTTTGAGACATCCCGTGAAAGATCATTTGAGCGCTCTTTGGACAACATTCTTGACAAGTGCTCAGAAAAGTCATTAGACTTGAGTCTTAGTGTGGACTCTTGGAATGGCACAGTTTCTGAAGGTGGCTCAAGACCATTGGATTCCACCCAATCTTCAATGGCTAAAAATGTCAAAAGTGATAAAAAGAAGAAAACATCTTGGTATACTGTAAGTTCGTTTTCATTTTGTCCAAAATTTCTTTTTTTTTTTTTTTTTGATGAATATTAACCCGTTTTGAGACCTTTAAAATAGGAAAAGATTTACTAGTACTTTTTTTTTTAGCTAATTTTGTCCACATTGTATTTTGACCTTTTATAGTATCTTTCATCCATCAGAAAAGATAACAGTTTACTTATTGCTTGTTGCAGTTTTCAAACTGTTACTTGTTAGATTTCATGTTAAACCATGCTGAACTTTATATATTATGAACCAGGTTTTTTTGTTTTTGTTTAATAAATCATAGTTGTGTTATGTACAAAGCATGATGGTCATGCACAAACAACTGCGCAGAAGTGAGAACGGTTTGACCCAGCACACAGTGCTTTCCACCCTAAAGGCCATGGTTTGCTAACTGCTTTCATCTATGACCCAACAAGTACCCTCATCTCTCTCCCCTTGGTCTTCATCGTGCTCGGACAGGAGCTTCAGAGCTCTTGACAAAGTCTGCTTTATGTTGTAGACATCATAGAGATCTGAAGATTTTGTCCTTCAGTGGTGCGTTAGCAGGCCATGTCCTGCTCTTGGTTCTGTTGGGTTGAACAGGGGTCACTATCGTTGGGCCATGCATCAGGGATACCCTGGAAACTCTCCAGTGTGTAACTTTGCATACATCTGATATCTAAGTCTATAGAGTAGCCTGTCCTCAGACTCATAAATGGTCTTCTCTGTCTAGTCTGTAAAGTGCATCATGACTTCTGTAGCTTGGATGCTGTTGAACCTCTCTTTCCTGCTCAGTGGATAGAAGTTTGGCCTTTAATTCCAAATTGTATGTAAGGTAATTGTCTTCTGCTTCGTCTTGCAGATGTTGAGCCCAACTTACAAATCACGAAGTGATGATTTTAAGAAGACTTTTAAGGACATACCAAAGGAAGAAAGGCTTATTGTTGGTAAGAATTCATGAAGTCATTTCTCTGGTATAAGACAACACATATTTATTTTGAGTTTAGTCTGCATCAGGATCAGTGAGCTTAACCCAGGCAGATGTCTGGAATGTTTTTAGTCCAGCTCAACTAGACATTGAGAAATAATAATAATGATAATAATTGATTTCTTTTGTGCTTTACCTCACAATCTAAGACCGACTCAAAGCATTTTACAAAAGATAAAAACATAACAACAATGATGGAAGATTGTCTCAAACAAACAGTTCATTGCATGCCCACTTAGTATAGTTACTTGCGTTGAGAAGATAAATGAATGTTATCAATTTAGACTCAGTCTGCAGCCTTGTCATTGCATGTGGATTTTGATAAGTCAGTAAAGTTCTGCTTTGAAAAGTAGCTGAAAGTTATTGAGTGCAGTGTTTATAAGACCCACAGAAGCATTTGGTCTAGCCCAGCCAAGGCAACTGCAGGTAGGACTTGAAATTCAATAAATCTAGGAGCTTTTTTCATAGCAACATAAAATTATATTAAGTGAATCATAATGATGACATCAATTTTTTTAGGGAAATTTAAGGAATTTTCATTACAGGATAAATGGCACGTAGGAGTATATGTAAGGAAATGCTTCTCATCATCTTTCCATGGTCTGTCTGCCTGTTTGGTATTAAATCAGAGGACAGTGCCAGGCAGGCTAGCAGTGTATATGCTTGCGAAAGTGTTAAAACACTGGCAAAACTATGGCTTGACCAAATGTAGCAGGATAGCTATTAAGTTGATGATTTTGTATGACCTGTAAATGATTTTATGAATATCCAAATAGCTCTTGGTAGTCAAAACATTCCCTACCCCTTACATAGTAGGACAGAAGTTCCAACTTAGCACATGCCTATAAGCTCAGCACCTGTAAATTTCTGTGAATATATCTTTTTTTCCATGTCCTTATATATATGCACACAGGTACATGTGTGTGTGAATACATGGTCACATGAACATAGACACACATACATGTCTAATACATACAGAAGTACATGAAATGCATCCTTTCTCAGCACATGAACACACAACACACATTGATTTTGTTTCACCCCCATGACAATTTTCATGATGTAGCCCCAGTGTTTGCCACAGCAGTAAGAACCAACAACCAGCCTGTGCTAATCATAAAAACAAAAGTGGACTATAAACATGCTTTCAGTTCATATCTGTGGCAGAGCAATCAATATGATGCTGTCTCAAAACTGCACAACCTGCACCTATAATGCACCTAACATCTGATGTCCCTTGAAACTTCTGGCATGAAAAAAAAAACCACTCTTATGACAATTGATTCTCTCATGATGGCAGCAGTTGCAGGTCAGATTAAAATTGCTGGATGCAATGCTTGCCTTTCTTTTTTATCAGTAGAATAGTGTTTTATATTGACTGGCACATCTGCTTCTTATTATGGTCTCACATTTTTCAGATTATTCATGTGCCATGCAGAAAGATATTCTAGTACAAGGGCGTATGTATATATCTCAAAACTGGATTTGCTTCTATGCCAACATATTTCGCTGGGAGACTGTGGTGAGCATAGCATCTCAGTGTACATAAAACTATTGTTTTATAAAATATGGTATATGCATATGTTTTGTAATTGTAATTTTTAAAATATCATAACTTATTTTTAAAATATTATTTCATTGTTGTGTAGCTAGTCTGTTAGCTTTGGCCTTGGAAGTCTCCAGTTAGAAGCAGTCATTGAAAAACTGTCTCTGTCCACCTAGCAGCAGATCAGTAATACCTGATTTATCAGGGAAGATAAAAAGAAGGAAAAGACTAAGATGTTATTTTTTGTACCTTTTGTTTAATGTAGTGAAGTATTTTCTGTAAATACAATAAAACCTTCCTATTCCTAAAATCAGTTTGTAACTCAGCTGACAGGATATTGATGTTGGTAATATTTGATATTTATAGCTGTTCCTGTCATCTGAGATCAATTTATCTTTGGTCCTGGATCGATTTGAGTTTTGGTTTGGGAAGATCTGATCATTTTGGGGTTGATTCAACTCAGGCAGGTGGTAGATATGATTGGAGCAGTATGGTTTGGGTCGCATGGACAAGTGACCCAATGAACAAAGGGCGATCCACTGCACAGTGGTTAGCGCCTGTCACCAATACAGAGACGGTTGGCTGTCCTGGGTTCAGCTCTTATCTCAGGCACATGGCTTTTTCTCTGCATGTGGCATCTGTTTACAAGGCTGTCTGTCTTAGTTGTAATAGGGATGGTCTTAATAAGGAGATTTACTGTACCTGAAAAAAATTTTTAGTTTTGAACTTTTCATTGGACTATGTTATTTTTGAACTGCTGTAGAGAACAGAGTGTGAAAAATTATTTCTAATATAATTTGTGATTTCTTTTTTTTTTTTTTTTTCCTTTGCTTTTTAAACACCCTTCACCCAGATCATCACGAAAGTGGTTATGTGACCTTTGGTCATGCCATATATAAATGCAACAGCGGTCAGAATTATGTTACCTGGGTCCAGTAAGTTAAGCAATAAGAAGTGTATTGGGTATATGTCTTTGCCTTGTGGTACAGTATTCTGTTTATGCCCCTTTTTTTGTAAACTTGCTTCCACTGTTTCCTTTTCACAGCTAACCATTCCATGTAAAGACATCACAGCCATCACAAAAGAAAAGACGGCCCGTGTCATCCCAAATGCTATCCAGATCACCACAACAACCGAAAGATACTTCTTTACGTCATTTGGAGCTAGGGACAAAACCTACATGATGCTTTTTCGCATCTGGCAGAATGCTCTGCTTGATCAGGTGAGTATATTTCTATTAATAATTCTGTGAAAGATTACCACTGTTAAAAAATCACACCTGGGAATGGACCGCGCTTGCTTTTGGTACAATTTCTAAAATTAGAGCATTCTTATAATAATGTAGCACTGAGGATGAGGTAAGGTATTAAAAACAGAACAATAATGAATATAAAAATATGCACATTATCATGTCACAAAAATAAAACAAATATAGTTTGAATATTGAAATATTAACTAATTAGTCAATATTGTCTGTATAAGACACTGGCCACAAGAACACAAATAAAGACTTGTCACATGATCTCTCTCACACACACTTTCCTTCACACTGACACATGCACTTTTCTAATGCTAAGTTAAAGCAGTACCTATTGGCCTCTTATTGAAGATTATAATGGCTTCTGGTATGAAGGGCCTCAGGAATGCCTTCTTGCAAGTAGTACTTGGTTGTGCCTGCTAGAAGGTAGCAGCTGAAATTTGTGATGGAGAGGGTGTGTTAGGTCTGTACCATAAGTTGCAATCTTTCCAACTGCAAGGAGATACACGAATGGTAGTTGTGTTGAGCCTCACTGCTTGATGACCTTGACCAGCCTTGCATTGTCAAGGAAGTGGCAATACCAGGCAGCAATGTTAATGGATTCAATAAGCCTACAGCGCTCCGCAGCTGACAGGAACTTTTCATCTTTGAGTCAGGCCACTAGGTCCGTGTTATCTGCATATTTAGCAAGCTTTACAGTAGTGTTGTCAATAGTGAGCTCATTAGTGTACCTAGCTGACTAGCGCACTCCAGTAGAAGCTTGTCAGAGGCTTTATACTGGTTGATGTGAGAGTCACTGTGGACACCAGCAGTGAAGAGCAGACATTTTCTTCGCTGGTTTCTTGCCTCAAACCTTGCACAGACAGTATTGAGATCATTCAAACTTCTGAGTGGATTGGCTTACTGTACACTTTGTGTCTTTTGTTTTCCTCCCATCATGGTGTTATGCAGATCTGTTGGGCAGAGATGACAGACTCTGGAAAAAAAAGTGATGTAAGAGGTAATTGTATCTGCCAAACAGTCCTCAATTGGTTTTGCAGCTTTCGAAGAACAGATTCCTGTTTTTAAGTTTACTGGGCTGCAGAAAGACAGAAAAAGGCAGGGTATTCCCATGGTGAATTAGTAAATAAATATCCTTAACTGCAGAAAATATATGTCCTGTATAAGATGGATGTAAATAAGCTAGTTTTCTGGGATTTGTTTTTGCTCATTTCCCTAAGGTTCCTGTTGTAGGAGATGTAAGGATACAGTTGACGGTATTGATGTTAGCTTTTATCAGCAAGGTTGACTGGTTTGGTTTTGCAGCCTATGATTGGTGTGGTTGTTACAGCCCATGCCGTCCAAGGAGCTGTGGCAGTGGATCCACTACAACTACGGGGATGAGCTGGGCTTGACGTCAAGTGATGATGATTATGTGCCGCCGCCAGGGACAGAAGAACTTCGAGAGAAATTGAAGGACAACAGCATAAATCAGAAGGTGGGCCATTGTGATTAACACCAAGGGTTTTTTTTTTTTTGGGGACTGTTAATTTTTATTGTTAAAAAGATTTTCTTTTTCATGCATGCTCTTATATGTCTATGCACATGTGCCACAGATAAAGTTAATTAAATTTTCTAGTTAAACATTTGCTAAACAAACAGCAGCGTTTCTTACAAACACAAAAAATGAGGACACACATTTATAACTTGTAAGAATTTGGTCAAGCTTTTCATGTACATGTTTCCCTTTAAGCTGTTCTTCATAGAATAGTTTATTACAGTTTGGGAAGATGATCATTTTAATGATGCCACATCTCTGAAAGTTGTATTCTCTCACTTTTTAATCAGAAGTCATAAAGGTCAAATTGAAATGAAACCTGTTATCGTGTTTCATAAACATGGTAGTTTGTCATTTAATGATTTGAAAAATGTGACTTGTTTAATGTCACAGTTTTGTGATCTTTTATGTCACAAAGATGTAGCTTTTCATGTCATGTCACAGTTTGTGAGGTACAGAACTTGTGTGCCAGGTTTCCATGTGTGCCAGTTTAATGATTATAAATTATCTAGCCTCGTGTAGTTTTATATTATAGTAGATCAAATCCATGGCTTGATGTAGAAATATCCAGTGTTGTCATCTTTACAAACACTGTTTAAGAGATAACGTTCTCAAATCTAGAACCATAACCCATCATTTGAGAAGCAGCATATTTTGTGACAGTAAACTCTGTTGAAACATCCAAGCTGACCTAGTTAGATTATCTAAATTAGGCCTTATTATGTTCCTAAATGCAGATACATCTTGTATAGTACAGCAGTCAGTCAGAAATACCAGGCAATATTTTTAAAGCCTGCCAGACAAGCTTAATCTTATCATATTATTTTAAGGGCAGTATGACTGCTGCTCTGTGCTATCACAGTCCAAGTGTCTCAGTGTTCGTGATCTGAAGCAGAGAGGAAAATTTGTGAAGGGTTTCAGGTGGTTTTTGCTGGTTTTGGCATGATTAAAGTGAAACTACCAGTCAAGGAGCAGCTAAGAGTTGGGTTATATTGCTGATTGAATTGTCTCTAACAAGTTGCAGAACTGAAAATGACTGAGGAAATTGTTTGGACTTTATGATTTCGATTTGCTTCTGGTTACTGCTATATTTTCTTGTGTGGAACCTATGCATAGAGCTGCTATGGCAGGTATTGCCTGCTCATGGATCCTGGATATTATAAAAATATAAAAATAAATCATTTCATTCTCATCTATAGGACTTAAATATGATTGAATATACATTTCGTATCAAAGCGCAGGAAGCACCACTGTTGACTTTGAAATGCTGAATTTGTTCTTGTTGAAAACATTTTTCGTTAGCAGTTATTACAAGACATACTTCAGGTGTAGCCCAAAAACATCGAGCCAAAGATAATTGGTCACAACATTAAAATGTAAGATTAAAGTTTAGTCTTAATTCAATTTCTTAATTTTTGTCTCATTTCTTGACAGGATTTGACAGATTCTTCTGACCAGCCCCCACCCAATGACAGCCAAGCAGTGGCCAGCAATGAAGACACTGATGCTCTTGTTTCAGATGAGGTGTTCAACCAGTCGCCATCCTCACACACAACTGCCCCTATCCTCCCAAACATCCCTACAGACTTTGGTGACACATCAGATGACAGTGACAGTAGGTCATCTTGATGCTGTTGCTACTTGTTAACAGTGATCTGTTGACACTTATCTATTTACATTTTGCTCATGCCAGCAGCATTGACAGTAATGACCTGGGAAGCCTAGTGAAACTTTGCTTGGATGACCAGAGTAACTTGATTGTGTCCAAGTATTAGCTGTTAACTTAAGCATCAGTATTATTGCGTACTGTTATCATGATCAACAAAACTAGAACCTCTTGTGTGTAAAATGTAAGTGCAAAAATTGACTTAAAACTGTTGGGGATTTTCATTGGTTTTGTTTTAACTAGGTTCATAAAAAATAACATCGATGTATGTGTTGATACTATCATAATATTGATACTTAATATCAGAAAACTACTTTAATTATTAGCATCTTGTTTCTAGGCACAAAATACTGTTTATTATTTACAGAATATACCTAAGTTATATTTTATCATGACTAATTATCAAATATCAGCTTTTAAATGTCTGTTTTATTGTGCAGTGAGTCCTCTGACCTCACCTTTACGTATTTAGATGCTTTCCTTGTTGAACTTTTTTGTGTGATCTATAGTTCTCTGACATGATTTACACATGTGTTTATGTGATGGAGAATACTGCTACAGAGGTGCATCTAGGAAACAGTTTTCTTATTTTGTTTCTCCTCACCAGGTGAAGTGATGTGTGTGGGACATGATCATCTTGAGAAGCTGTATCTAGATGAGGTTTTTGGCCTTAATGTTGACAAAATGTTCGAGAATATGTTCTCTGACTCTCCTTTCTTCAGAATGTTTGTCGGCTCAAGAAAAACATTTGGTGAGAACGCATGCTATGATTTTGTATCTTCTTTTTAGCTCTGTCTGTGTTTATTCTGGTTGTTATTTCCAAGCTCTCCCCCTTTTTCCTATCAAAGGGGACTCCTGGAGCTCTGTTTTTAAATCTGAGAATAATCTCTGAACAGTTCTCATAATCTTTGAATTGTAATCTTTCACTTGGTGTAAATGCATTTTAAAACTCTCAGTTGATTTTGCTTTTTCTTCAGATCTGAACCTTCCTAAATGGCAAGAGGATCCTGATGAGGAGGGAAACAAGGTGCGAAACATCAGCTACACTTTGACACTCAACAATTCCATAGGCCCCCGCACTGCTCCTACTACAGAGAGACAAGTAAAAGCATTTTAAAAAGGATATTTTTTGTTAACAGACAAATGAATTCTTTGGTGTGAACATGTCTCACTTGTGTGAAAACCTTTTTAATGACTAATAGGGGAAGCTGAGATGGATTTAGATGATGTTCAGAAATGCACTTCATCACTCTTTTGACAGATCTGCTACAAGGAGAGCACGCCGGGCAAAATGTATTGCGTAGATTGCGAAATCGGCCACAGTGGCATCCCATACAGTGACTCCTTTTATGTGGTTTTGCGCTACTGTCTGACGCGAGTCTCACGAACAAAGTGTCGAGTTCGCATCACAAGTGAGCTGAAGTTCCGCAAGCATGTGATGGGAATGATCAAAGGTGACTTGCTTTGCTTAAGAAAATTTGTTCTATGCAGAAGAGAAAAGATCGTTGTCATAAATATTTGGAGAAAAATTGTAAAGTTTATTGCTTTTTTATGCCTTGTGATCTTCATGACTCCACAGAGATAGCGCTTTTTTTTTTTTTACAGGCATGATTGAGAAAAGTGCGGTGAATGGACTTACTGACAACTTCAGGTGTCTCTGTAAGTAACAACACACTTCCAAAGGACTAGCCCCTTGTTTTGTATTCAGATCTTTGAAGTGATGGATGCCACAATCATGGCTGTCAGTTCTAGGATGGATTGCAACTAGTTGATCATTGAATCTATTTTGTCACTTGTGCACACTAGTCTGTCTTGAATAACTCATTCTAAAGTTTAAATGACATTGAAGAATATGACTAATGTGTTTCTTGTCTGACAGTTTTGGTGATGTGGGGTTTGTTCCTGGTGGGGAGGATTTGTTTCTCAGGTAATGCTTCTTGTCTAACAGCTGCTCACATGCGACGAGAAGCAGAGCGACAGGAACTTCATCTACCTGGTCATCAGCTGCCAAAGAAGAAACTGCGACGGCGCCGTAAGCCCCATGCAAGCGTCTCTGACAGCCTGGTACAGCCACGGCTGACTGCAGACCGACAGGTGCCTTCTGCACCTCCCTCACCTATTCGAGGCAAGTGCTATCTGATGTTGGACTGGAAGAAAACACATGGAATGCATTTCTTTTCTAAGAAGACTTGTGGTTGTAACATCTCTTAATTTTTTTCTTTTGACTTATCTCATAGACATTTAACCCAGGTCAGTTTAGAGAACTGAGATCATGCTGCCTGCATTGTTTTGTATGGGCCTCGTCATACTTCCTCCACTCAGCCTATGTTAGTTATCAGCGTGTTCACTGTGGAAGCTTTCTTGACTAACCTATTCAATCATATTCACCAATATAAACCATCACGGGTAATGAGATCTCAGAGACACCTCTTTGCTTGAGAAACTAAAGTTCATCCTTTTGAAGTAGTTGGACTCATGGTTTTGACACATGGCACTTAAACAAATCCTTTAAAGTTCTTTTCCCAAACTACTTGATATTGATATCCTACATGTGTATGTCTCTGTGATATGTGTGTGTTTTTAGTAATTTCTAGCATTATTTCTGTTTATTGATGCATCATCATCATCATCATCTTCATCATTATCTTTGTTATTGTTTCCATAGATGTGCTATCGGTTTGGTTTGGTTTTAGCCAATAAACTTTTGCAGGCAATGAAAACAATGTTTAAACTAGCAATTGATATGCCCGTTAAAGAGTATGTACAATTACATGAGAACAGAAATCTCGTACATAAAAAGACAACCCAAACATGAGCACTTTGTTCACATGCCTGTCTGCAGGGATCAGTGTCCGAGAAGATGGTACAATCAAGGTGAATGCAGACATGCTGGTTCGTGTTCTTGCCTTCATGTAAGTCCTAACTGCACCCATTGTTCACTGACGTTTTAAACAGAAGGAACTGGGTGTGGGAGCAAATGAGAAAGAAGAGAGAATAGGAATTGAAAAATCAGTGATGAAAGTTTATGCTGCCGTAGGCATTTTGAGATGCCACTTTTCTGTGTGGCTAGAGTTACAGACTAAAGTGAATGTGAGAAATAGCTGCTTGTGGATCTTTTTTCTCTGCTAAATGCATTCATACTTGCATTGACGCTGTAACCTGTCCATGCTGTTTGTAATGCTTTGAAGTGGCACGCAGGTGCAGTAAAATCTGATTGTCATGGGTCAGTGGCTCAGGTATGAAAATTTTGGAGCCAAGAAAGTCTGAAGTTGAAATAATTTACTGACATGTACAGAAGAAAATATTTAACTGAGATGAACATCTGCAGTCCAAATCTTACTGAAAGATTCGTTTTACTAGAAAATGCTTAACTTTTGCTGGTTGATGAACATCTGCAGGTTGAGGCCAAGTTTTGAATGAAAGTTTCATCTTGCTAGCACCTAAACATGTACTTTCTGTGCCCTATTTCCATGTATCTGGTTATTAACAGCCATAATAAATTAAGATCCAATACAGACATACATATGCATGCACAATCACATGCTCACCCCCTCGCCCTCCATTTTTTATTTTAATAAAAGAAAAAAACATACATATATAGGTTTAGAGATTCATGGTGACCTATTGTCCAGTAAAAAGCAGTTGAAATTGCTTAAATAATTGATTAAATACATATCTCAGACAAAACATTAATGGAAAATTTATTTCTGTATAGCTAAAAATTATGTGTTCTAATTATTTTAAATATTCCAACTATATCATTTTTCTTTGTTGATGTTTAGACTTATTCTGCTAGTGATGTTCAACGCTATGCTATTTTACAAGCTTTGGGCACTTGAGGCTTCAACTAGTGGACTATTGTCCATCTACAGCGATGATGAGATAAACAATTTAATGTAAGTATTGCAACTTGTGCCTGTTTCTGCATTATTCAGCAAGGTTTTGCACTGTGTTCTGCACCAATTAGATATGTAGCTCATAGCATCACATTCTGCATTATTAAATTTTTTTAACTGTAAGTGAAAGGATGCAACTGAACAATGCCTGTAAGTTTGATGCTACTCTGTGTTGTGTGGTTGATGAGCCAGTCTTTGGTGTCTCGAATAACAATAGAAGATGTAGATGTTATTAACAGTCCTCTGAGAAACTGAATGTTGATGAATACAACTATGAAGATGCCCAGAAATCCCCGTTAAGTGCAGCTGAAGTGACAGATGTTCATGATTTTGTCTAACCCTAACCCTGTCTTAATTAGATGAGGAAGGGCTTATGCAGACAGGCTAGCAAGGTAGCCTAGATTTACAGAAGAGAACAAGCAATGCCATCAAAAGATGAAATAAACTTTCAATATGATACAGCAGCTGCCTTAGCATCTATCCACAAGATATGCATGACTTGTAGTACATGTCCTGTCACTACTTGACTGTATCATCAAAGATATGGAAATACCAGTCCATCACCTATACAACCTCTCTACATGTATCTGCAATGTCCATGCCTAGTCTGTTTATAAGGGGTTGATATGAAGGCATAAGCCATGCAGCATCTTGTACCACTCTCCGCCACATTTTCCGCTATAATTTCATCTTTAATGACATAGCCTTTATCACTTTATCAGTGATAGTCTTTTTTAATTACAGTGTTGGTTGTGGTAGTCAGAATCAAGCGTAACAGCTAAGATATTTTTCTACAGATTTTGAACTGAAGATATTGCATGGAAAAATCATACATTTAGTTACATTAACACTTGCACATTTCGGCATGTGCACATCTATACTTCCTCAAATGCTATTCAAATACCAGTCTCTCAGTTTTATAATTTGTTTTTAATTCCCTTTGTGGAATAGGAAAAATATATTGTATAAAAGTCACCTAACAGTTTTTCTCCTGTCAAAGGACATGCCTTCCTATTGACAAACACTTTGCAGTCTTATTGTTATAATAGTCTCGGAGTGCAGAGTGATTAGTGTTCACACCTGGCAGCAGAAGTCTTGAAAGACATTGATCATGCCTTTGTTATTGTGCAGGGAACAACCACGGAGTCAGGAGGAATGGGGACAGTTACTACGGCAACAGAGGTCTTTACATGAGAATGAGGTGGAAAAATGGCGGCAAATTTTGTATACATCAGTTGAACTCATGGATCATGTAAGAAAATATTGCTATCACTGTTTCTCATGATATGCTTTAGACCTTTTTTCTACAGTCATTTTTTCTTGAGAATATTCTTGCATCTTACTACAGTGTTTGTCATCTTTGAAAACTATGGCAATCAAATCATATAAATTGCAGTCATTAATCTGTAGTCAGCTGTCAGTGACTTTGTCTTGAGATCTCTAACCCTTCATCTCCTTCCCATCAACAGCCCATCTCTTCGATCCTGTGATTTTTAATTTTTCATCTTTTTCTTTCTTCAACTTAACCTTCTCTATCTATTTTTCCTCTCCTTTTTAATCTGTTTTGCCTATTTTGCTCTTTTTCTGTCTGGATTCTCAGCTAAGTCTACGTTTTTCATGTGTCCTACATACTTTGAAAACTGCAGGTTGGTTCCAGGATGGATAATGCTTTTAACACTTGATTTCAGCAACTTCAGATTATTTGAAAGATTTCACTGAAAAGTTAATATATCCTTCATGTCCTCAAAATCTGCACCAAGTATGTTCAGTGAGGTTGCTCAAATCAGGGTTGTTAAACCTCGTCTGAAGTGCAGTTGTATACATTTCTTTGCAGATGAAAAAATCCCTCTTGGATCTGCATGGTCGCCTTGATGTTCGGCTGCAGAGTAAAGCAGAGGAGGATAGTACTGCTTCTTCAGCTAGTGAAAGTGTCGCAAACTCTGAGAAGCGAGTTTCAAGAGAAAGTGAATGGACTTCCTCTGCAGAACATGCAAGCCATGTCTGTGATACTTCTGGCTGTTAGTTTCTGTTCAATGTGATTTTGTTGTACAAGGACATGTTTGCGTGATTTCACCACATGAATGTGTCTGTGATGTGAGTGGTTCAAAAAGTGAGAAGAAGCATCATACTTCAGTGTTCCTTGTGGCAGTTGAAGGAGTCTGTTTCTGTGAAAGCCTTCATGTATGGGGTGTGCTTGCATGGAGTGGCAGTTTATAATGAGATTGTAATGAAGGGGAAAAAGTAATAAAGAAACTGGGTGTAAATTTCTTTAAAATATTAAGGAATACTGTCTTTGGAGAAAAGACAGGTTTCTGTTATTTTGCTTGTTGGTAGATTTTTTTTTCACATGGATCACCTGATTGTCAGGAAAGATGTTTCATTGACAAAAAATTTATAGTTCACCTTGTGTGTCTGCTGATGATGAATTTTGGTTTGTTAGTGAAATTTTTTTAAATGTACATATTTTTGTGCACTATATAAGCTGTTTGCAAGATGCCAACACTAGGTGTCTAGCAATCCAGCTTTTACTTTCTAGATGCCACGAACAATGACGTTTTACATGACAGTCTACAATATATGGTGCTGTTCGATTTTGAGTACACCTTCACAAGCATAAGACCTAGACATCTGCTTCTTACTCAAAACAGTCACTGTTACAGTTGCCACTGTCATTGCTTTCACATCTTCTGTTGCTGACTTCCTTGCCATCAGGCAGTCACTTTTAGAGGAGCACTGACAGTAAGCCCAGTTGTCTTTTTGTAATCTTTTGTCCAATGTGCTTCACAAAGCCTGGAGAAATGTGCAGTGTTCTGTGTGTGGCACGGCAGTGGCATGACCAGTCCTGAACTTCTGGCTTCATTGTCACTCTTTGTCACTACGTTTGTTGTTACTCACCATGCAGGTCATGTTTGCCTTCTTTGGTCTTTCCATCACGGATTTTGCTCTCAGCCATGCTGGTCATGTTCTCACTGTTGGTCTGGTGGCGCAGCAGTTAGCATCTGTCACCAGTAGAGCAAGGTGTAGCTGTCTTAGGTTCAGATCTTGCATTGGGCACACTATTCTTTCTCTCAATGTGGAATTTGTTTACAGGTCTGGCTGCTTTGGCATGATATAGTCTTAGTTCCTTACACAGCATAAAAACCAAATTTCCCCTTCCCACCACCTCACTACCCTACCACCCCACCACCGTGCTCCTTCACTGTTGATCACTGTTTCCATAGAGGCTATTTGTCACAGGGATCATCAGCATCTTCGTAATCTTTTTAATGCATCAGGATTAACCATGAGATAAAGTCTACCTGCCTTGTCTTGTAGGAGCTACCTGAAAAACTGAGCGAGGTAAGATACCTGTGACAACATTTTCCACAAAGTGGTCAATATTATATCAAAGTTTTGTTGGTAAAATCTGAACCTTACTCTTCTCATAACTTAGAATTCACCTTCTCCACAAAGATGACATCTGCCTATTTGACTCATTTGTACCAATTATATTTTTTAGAAAAGAATTAAGACAGCATTGTAACAAAGTCAGCAGATCCTATTAAAAGCTCAAAGCTTCTATTATTGGCCTTTTCCTTTAGGATTTTGGACAGTCCGGTGGCGCAGCGGTTAGTACCTGTCACTAATGAGGGTTGGCTGTTCTGGGTTCGGCTCTCATCTCAGGCACACTGTTCTTTCTGTGCATGTGGCATCTATTTACAGGAATGTCTGCCTTACTGTGATATATCCTTGGTTGCTGGGTCGGCATAAAACACCAATCCCCCAACTTCCTCCAGGATTTTAGTGCATATTTGTTTTATTTTTTTAACTTATAAGATGATGATTTCTTGCAATATGGATGATAAGGGTTGAAATGGATTGGCCATTCTTGAACGGAAAATGTTACTAAAACAGCAAGCAATACCATATGCTAATAGTGTTGTAGAGACCTAAAGCTATCGTTAACATTGATTAATGGGTGTTATGGTAGAGATGACACATAATGTCAAGGTGATCTGGGCAAAGTCAACAACCAGTTCCTAGAATGTCAGTGAGGTGAGAATGTCACTGTGATAGAAATTACGCATAATGTTGTTGAGCCAGGCAAAGTCAAATAACTAGTGAGCTTGGAGTGTCTGTGAAATAAAAAAGTCACCTGTAATCAAACTGACCCATGCAAAGTCAGTTACTATTCAGGTCTTAAAAATCGGCGATATAATAGAAAATCAGTTTGTACTAATTTGTATGGGACATTGCTTTTAACAAACTGTGAACTTCTACAAGGCATGTCCATGGTAGAGCCATAATATATCCTATATAGGTACATTCATCTCCTGATAGATATTTAGATATGAAGTGCAGCCAACAGTTGCTCCATCTATACGAGTAATTTTCTTAAAGGCAAGTAACTTGGTTGATCTACTTATCATTCTTGTAGACTTTATGACAACACTTTATTCATGGTGGTAGTTACGGCTGTCAGATGACAGAGGAAGTTTCCTGTTTACAACGTTTGTGTTTTAGTTTCACTTTGTGTTTGTCAATTATGTCTTTTCCATCTGCATTCATCTGCAACATTCTAATTCTACAAAATGTTGCCTCGCTGTGTCAGATTATAAGCTCTGTACATTGTTAACATTGCAACTTTATAAACGTGACCATGAGATACGTTGAGGCTGCCTTGTCTTTATGGCTGCTACCTGAACACATGACAAAGTTACATTCTCTGTTGTTAGTCAGGAAATGCACCAATCTGTGGCATAAAAGAGTTTTGGCATTGGTTTTATATATGGAAGTGATTGACATATTTATCAAAGTATTGATGTCACAGTTTATGTTTGGAGTTACGTGGAGAAATTATCACAGATATTAGGATTGTTTGACCCAAGATACAAGAGATTATGGTAGAAAATTGTGTTGTTGAAATGTTTTTGAATTTAGATCTCGTCTTCATGCTGCAAAGATTTTGATGACAATGGCAATTTATGAAGAATTTTGTTTTAAAGTCTGTAAGCTTTAGATACGTCAGTGAATCCTTTGTCTTTTAATGTTTAGTATCAAACAAGACATGTTCATCACGGTAAAGTGTGCACCATTTTTGCCTCCTTCATAAGAAAAAAAGAATTTTCTTTACATTGTGTTTTTAGTAGACCATGTTTTTATGAAGCCTACGCATGAAACATGTTACTGCCATTTCTTTCCTAGTATCAGGAACTTAGCTTTTGGTGATCTCATTTTTTGCACTCTCATTAAGTTTTCCCTCTTTGTTTACAATGTAAAAATCCATGTTTAAAAGTAATTTTATACTGTACATGAGTACTACGTCGGCCAATATAATTTTCTTTTATAACATAAGGTGTAAATATTTGCTTTGTAAAAAACATTTGTATGTTGTGATAGATCGGGGTTTTTTCCTCTCTTATCCCTCATCCTTCTTCCCTCTTCTCTCTCTCTCTGCCTGTTAACCTGGGTATAACAAGTTTACTTTTGTGTGTGTGTGTGTAGTACTCTTGTAATGGTGATGGGGTGTGATGTTTCCAGATTGTCTTCACCTTTTGATTTATATAAGCAAACAGTTTGTTGTCAGAAATGGCAGTGTTTACCCAGGAAAATCCAAACATGTCTGGCCATGGAAATTTATTAAATTATCGTGTTAAAGACCTAATACCTTAAATCATTCCTAAGCGTCAGCCTTGAGCAACAATTAACTATGTGTCCAGTCCAGACCCTGTCTGAAGCATAACATCAGTTAACATAAAGTTTTTATTTGTTGCAATGTTCACAGGAAAACATTTTATAATGTTTCACGTGGTGCATGGGGATGATGATGAAAATGTAACATTTGAAAACCTTATGAGCACAACAAAATTAGACCACAAAAAAGAAATACTATCCTTGAGTGGAAGAGAATGGAGGAAAAGAGAGTTTGTAGAGAATGCCTGAAATATTTTTCTACAATATTTTATGAATTCATTTGTCAAGGAAATGTTAATTTTTTGCAAATATTTACAGCAAGACCACAAGGGTGGGTTGTGCGGAAGGGTGTTTGAAATGGGGTAGAAATGCTGATATGATAATCCTTGAATGTAAAAGAGACTGATATTCTCTCTCCCTTAGTGTGTATGTCTCTCACACACACCACCATCTTGTTTTTTTTTCCATCATCAGAAAACTGTCTTAAATGACAGATGATAAATAAGTACAGTCCTTAAATATGCAAATAAGGAATAAGTACTAATACACATTTTTAGGAAAAAAGAGACAGAGTGGGAGAAATCAAACTACTGTAACTGAATATGCAATATTTTGTCAACTGATATTTTTGGTCTGTGTTTTCTTGTAGACTAGTGACTTGCAAGACGACATAGACCTTATCAATGAGGAGAGAACTGCAATACCTGGCAGTCAAATTGTCTCCCCTGGCACGGTGGTTTTTCTGCCGTCTTGCACCTTGTGTTAAGCATGCGATGCTAGAGGTGTAATCTTTGGAAGCTGAATGATGCCTGTTCTCATGAGCTTTGTCCCCCCGCATGTATGCTAGTAGTCAATTCCTCCAGTCCCTATTTAATGCTAAATAAAGATAAGGAGGGAGTCTCCAGTTTAAAATCACTTGACTTAGTATTTCAAACATGCTTAAAAAAAAAAAGTACAAATAATGTGCATCTTCTAGTTTCCCTTCCTTGGTCTCAAAAGATATACCAACTGTTCTTTGTTTTGCAAAAATGTTTGACGTCATAAAGAATTTGTGTGTGCGTGCACATGTGCATATACACATGGATATATGTCTTCTTGTGTGCACATGTGCACCCACATGGGTATGTAGCATAATGAGAAATATATATATAAATTCAAAAGGTTTTTTAAAAAAAAAACTTGATTTCCTTATCATAGATAACTATGATCTTCCTTCAACACTTTGTTATTCTCTACATTATCATATGCAGATAATGTAGTCTGTACAATACATGAGCATTTTCAGAAATGTTTTTTGGTTTGATGTTTTTATTTGGTGGAAAAGCTCATCTTTTTAGATTTCAGATCACTATGGTTTCTTACATCAAACCTTTCGAATGCCAGCTCAAATTTCCCAATGCAATGTCGGCATAATTGTGATGTATTTATTTGCTGTTTGCTGCATGTTAAGACCTGCTGGGGGAATTGAAAGCATCTGCGGTCCTTTAAAGTGTCATGCAGCATTTCAAGTTTGCAGACGCATCCTGAACTGAATGGACTAGTCGAGACATCAACCAGTTTTATGGGAACATCAGCTTCCTTTTGTTGATTGTGATCGGAATGGTTTGAAAAAGTTAAAGTATTGTAAAATACAAGGTTCGCTGTTAAAGCAACAGTCTTGGAAAAACTGAGCTTTTATAAAATTGAAATGTCTAACACAGTTTTAAGCACAAAACTAATTAGGGTAAGTTTAGGAAAATTTATTTATGGAATGCTTATTTATGGTTTTTGTCACTTGTAAATGTTGCTGTTTAAGCTCTGCTACCATGAATCAGCGAGATATTGTGCACATACATGCACATGCATGGGTGTGCAAATGTGAATCTGCCTGCCAGTCACTTCATTTTTTTAAATGACTTTTAAAAATCAGAGGTTTCAAATTATAATAGGCACAATAGACTTAATGGTGGAGTGGATTTTGACACTTCTGCTTGTTACAAGTGCATGTCATTTAATCCTATGTTTCTATCTTGAAATAAACAGTGGAGACATTAATGTGGGTCTTGTGTGCTGGGATCTGTCAGTCTTTTAAAAATGATGCTGCAAGATTAGTTAGTTCCTTTTCTTCTGTACACCATTTTCTTTGAGGTTTCTTTTTTCCTATTCACAGACAAAGAGAGGGCGCCATAAGATAGCGAATATTGTAAGATGGACTGATTTTAATATTTCCACACTTATTAGTTATACATGTAACTTTAAAAACCATTTGAGATGAAGTTTCACTGAAGAGGATTACTATGAGTAGACTTCCCTGTACTCTGGTTAGAGTCAAGTTCTCACTGACTGACAAAATGATGCTCTAAATGTTTTTCAAACATTCGAAAGAAAAAAGTACGACTTTTATTCAGCATTCAAATTATACATAAGTATGTATTTTAATTTCTGAAAATCAGGATACAGGATACCTCACACTAATTATTGCCTGTGTGCTTCAAACTCAAAGGTCATATGTATTCTGAGATTAATAGTTTCATCATTTTTTTTTTTTTTCGTTCAAGATATCAAGTATGAGAATGTAGTTTGTGCGAGAGCTTTACTTGTTTCTATATCAGATCACTGTACAGTACACTCTTGTCTTGTTAATTATGCAACCTGCACAAAGAAGCAGTGGTAAGTGTATTGTAGTGCAGAGCAGGAAAACTTTTCCTGCCCACCCAGCAACTCATGGGTACCCATATTATCAGGGAAGCTAAAGGCGGAAGAAGGTAAAGATTGGGTTCTGCATTCCATATTCCACAGTTTAGACATGGTGTACCACTTTACTGTTTCTACTGCCTGCAGACTATGGTACCTTTTACTAACATAGCCCATGGAAATGAATACCTGGGAACCTTCTTTGCTGGAGGAACGTGCAGCTGTCTGTAGTAGCACCTCACCTCCACCCCCTTGCAGCTTGTAAGTACCTGGCAGGTGTTCCTCAGTCCCTCACGCTGTCACTTGTCACTCCCCTTATTCTCCCCAACCATTCTTTATGAGACCTCTCTAGCACTTAATACAATAATAGAGAAATATGTATTTTTTTCTTCTTTTCTTGGATTTTACTGCCTTGGAGGAAGCCGAAGTTTTCACAATGAACTGTAATACAAGCACTTATGTGAACTGAGATTTTTCAGTTTACGGACTGAAAGAATTAAATGTTAAAAATAAGTAGCAGATTCTGTTAGGTTGTGCACACCTGTGGCTGGAGCCATCAGTGTGTTAGTGTACCCAATCATTACTCAATGAAAGCACGCAACTGTTTGACTGAAATATTGATAGAAGTGGGGTGACCACACTATAAGCATGTGCTTTTCAGTGGCACCCCTACTATACCTATCAATAAAGCTTTGTAACTTAAAACGATAAAAGTAAATCCAGGAAGATCTAAAAAATAAACCGTATTAAGGGAGACAGGATGCAACGTTTCTACATGAAAGAAAGCTTTATGGGAACAAGAGAGACTTGGAAAGGTATGATATTTCTCATCCTGAAGGCTGGGCTGAAAGTAGTAAAGCCTAGTGAACAAAACAGCTGGAGTCTACATACTATGCATGCATGTCTGAGAGCACACAGACAGCCAGGTAGGTCAGCAACTCTTAAGGTCCTTCAGCTGGACTCATTGTACAATGTTTTAACATTAATTTTTAAACGAGAGTTATTAAAAAATTCTCCACAGATTTAACGATGCATGCTCAGTTAAGAAGTTCATTTACAGGCCTGCACTGAATTTTTTTTTCCAAATTATTCTTATATGGGTTCAAATGCAAGATGAAACAATGTATGCATCTTGTTCTCATGCAAACATAACAAAGGAAGTCATTAATTAGTCCAGATTTTTCAGCTTAAATGTGTATTTTCCATGGTCTTGTTGGACAGGAACTGAGACAATATCACTGCAAGCTTGGCATGCCTTGTAAAGAAGGCACGACATTTAAAGAAAAATAACAGGTACAGGTGAGGTCTGAACCACCAGGTGCCTTTCTTTCTGTCCTAGTATAAAACATTTTCAGGCATTGATGGCCTTTCTTATTTTTAAAAAAGGCTCATGTACTTAACATTCTCGCAAACCAAAGTCGCTATAAAAATACCAATTTCAATGACAATACTTTACTGATGCCTGTGGAATTTGTATATGACCTGAGCTTATTGGAAAAAAAACTTCACCCGGTTATTACCAATCACTGATTCACTCAAAAACAAACCCTCCCAAAAAAATCACTACACTACATATCTCACGCATCCAGTAAGTCATGAGGCGATGACTGGTCACCCATCCACTCCTCAGATAGCACATAATACAGTAAAACCTTCCCAGTTACGAACCTCTCGTAATTACGACCGAAATTGTTTTTCACGGATGTACTGTGTAACCTCTGTAACGACTTCCCGCCCAGTCCTACTTAAAACAGTTAGTGTCATTTTTTTTTTTTTTGTGTGTGTGAAAAACTCGCGGGTTGAAAACATAAAATGAGTACGCTTTAAAATAGACTACAGAATCACAAAATAAATTAACTATATTTTGAATGAGACTGCTTGTTCAAACTTAGCCACCACCTGACTGAAGAAAAATGGCAGCTTGGCAATACACATTCAGAGAACAATTAATCACATCATGGCACATAACACGATTTTCTCTTAAAATCAATTTTAAAAACCTTTGTCATTATTCTTTAGAGGTTCGCATTACATGTATACACAGACATTCTGTTAAAAGCTCACGATGGCGATTTATCTCTTATATCAAACAGGTGTCACTACTTGCGCATTCATTACCCAGGTATGGGTGGATTCAACTTTCAATGTTGGAATGGTGTGGTCTACATGTGACAGTATTATCATGGCGGGGTCGTTTCGACTCTGTGGGATGTCGATTTGACTCAGGAGGGAGGTGAATTCCACTCAGGTGGGAGGTCGATATGGACGGTGCGATATGGTTGTGGGTCGAAACGACCGGCCGCATTCACTTGTTGCCTCTTTACTAGGGAGCATCTGTCGATTGGGCATTTTTATATAATATATAGAAGCCACGTGTATTTAAAAATAAAAGTCTTGTGACAGACTGCTTGTGCTTTATTGAGATGTTTTGCAGAAATCACCTTCAAAAATATAAATACTTCCACGAGTCTGCAACGGTGCGTGTGCATTGATCGAGTTCTGGATTCCTGGAGAGTGGAATGGCCATATGAAGTGCAACAATAGCAAAATAAGCACGACAAAACAAAAACAACAACAACAAAACATTGCTGTATGTTTTCAATAGCTTTATTTTAACATTTATTAAATAAGTGAACTTCAATTTATAGGTAATTGAAGTCATTGTTTCTAAAATGAAAGACTGGTTGGCCTCTCTCTCTCTCCTTTTCCACGTCCGTCACCCACCCACGATTGAATACTTTAATTAAATGTGCACTGAAAACACACCTCTTCCTTAATCATTGCTCCTAACAACAGTTCACACAATGGTAGTCCTTGTTCACTTCTCCGCTTATTGCTACTTCTCTGCTCGTCTTCCTTTAAAATCATGATACTCTCAGTCTTTCTTACTTGGATCCTCCTTACATTTTCATATTTGTCTTTTATTCGTCATCAGTATAATATTGTGTATGTTGCCCAAATGTTCTAAACGTTGTTGCTTTGTTTTCGCTCAGACCTTTTTGTTTAGATAATCAGTTTTATGCATAATTTTAGAACTTTTTTTAAAAAAAGTATGAATTTTTTTCAATAAGATAAAGCTGTTAAGCCAAACTTTCGTTTCCGTCTTTTTTGTGTGCAAGGCATCTTAATAATAATAAATTCTTTGTAAGGAGCATGATCAGCGCGTGAGACAAGAACGAGACATGGATAACATACAAAGAACGGAACGATAAACAACAGAACTGATGACTAATGAAAGACAAATATAGATAACGCAGAGAAAAATCGGCTAACAAGACCTGAAGGTATATATATATAGTCATTCTGCAGAGGAAGACGAGCAGGAAAGTGTCAATAGACGAACCAAAAAAAAAAAAATAAATAGTAGGGTTGGGTGGGTTGAAGATGGACTAGCATTGTGTGGCTGCTCAAGACAGAGGTTTGTATATTTAAGTGGCATGAGAACAATATTTTTGAAAAATAAATGTCTAAGCTTGCTTTTTTTAAAAACAGTTTTAGAGACATGTCGTGCAACGAGCCCCAGCCCCAGGCCTGACTGTTCAGTCGTCAAATGATAAAGTAGGGGTTGCGCGCCCGACCTATTAGCCCCGATTTTGGCGATAGGGGGTGCCAACCGTCGGCGAAATCCTGTTCTCCTGTCTTCCTCTTGGTGCCCATCCGTCGAAGCTTGCAGACAGGCAAATGCCACTGGGGCCCATCAGGGCCACACACCGCTGGCACCGAACTTCAAAGAGCGAAGCCGTTTGATGGCTCTGCCCTGTCGGAGAAAAAAAAAAGAAGCGGGAGTTTCCGCCGTCAGTCAGCGCCGTACAAAGATCAAGTCACGTAGTCCGTAGGGGTGGGAAAAGGGAAGGGGTGGACGATGAACTGCTGCTCATCATCACAGGCGTGCATACGGCGCTTTGATCACACTTCAGTGGAATTCGAAACACGTCGTCTGCGCATGCGCTGTCACTGTAGCGTGTCGGGTCTCTCAGAATAGGTCAGATTTGCATAATGGCTGCTGAAAAGACTGCACTTCTTTTGTTTTGTTGTTATTTTGTGTGTGTGTGTGTGATAGGGTGAAGTGGTGGTGGCCTGCTACTCCATACCCGAACTGAAAGAATGCACCAAAAGTCTTCTGGGTGGTAGGGTGGCTGATGCCTTTCATCGCTGACGTGTCTTAAGATCATGAAGAACTGTTGCAGGAATGGGTTCGTATGTTTTCCCTTTTTTCTGGGAACCAAGATCGTATTAACGGGCAAGCTCTGTGTTAGTGTACTTCACTATACATCCTGTTTACGGAGCAGGTTCTGTATTAGTGTACATCACTATAAAGCGGACGGTTATTGTTTCAATACCGACTCACCTCGAAGATGAAATATTCCCCCTGACAAACCTACCATCCTGAAAGTTCAAGGTTCACAAAGGAGAGGGTGGAACTTGTGTTTTAGAGACAGTGAACCACTCACGTTCAGATTAAAAGACTTTTTCATGACTTAATTCCTTTATGGTGCATCTATAAATCGGTTTCGCACGTCCTGCGAAACAGGTAATCAAAAGACTAGAATAATCGTCTGCTAAGGTCTTTCTTTCGGAGGAAGATTCCACCAGAGTTCTATTCCCCATCCCTCCTACACACACACATTCCCCTCGCAAACTCCCTCCTCCATCTTCACCTCCTCACCCATACCTATACCTCTCGAAATTCCACGAAATTCCACGTGTTGCTTTCTGATGAAACCATCTTGGTAACCTGGAAACAGTTAAACATTCCGACCCCAACTCTCTCTCTCTCAATGTGTGCTAGAGATTATTTTGTAATTTTCGGGATGTCTCTTTCCATTTAAAATAAATATATCAAATCATAATTACTGAGAGATTTTCGTCCTTATCAGTGATTGCAGGGAAGCAGGGAGGCTCATGTTTATCAGCCCTGCTCCAGGGTGCGCCCGCAGTCTTCCCCTGGCTGTCGTCTGTAGTCGCGCCGTCGATGCTGACACCGGCTTTGCTGCTACTGTACCCGTATTACCATTTGTGCGACATCAGCAGCTCGCAACGGTCTAGACATCTATTAGACATCTCGGCCACCGCCGCACCGGTTGGCTACTTCCATCCTTTCATCCAAGATCAGGTGACCGCTTTGCAGACAGGCTCGACAAAAAAACACACACACGCAAAACTAGTTTCTGGTCAGCTACTGGCCATTTCTTTCGAAAGGGTTCTCGTGTTAGTTTTTTATTTTTTCCTCTCCTCTTTGTGTGTGTCTGCTTTTGTCTTCCGCGCCAACATTCCTTTATAGCGTTTAATGGTTTCTACGGTCCGTCTGGTGTTTTCCGAGTCTCATGGGAAGAGTAAACATAATTTCAGGCTTGGTTATTTGTGACTGACCTCACCCCCCTTGCCACCACTTTTCCTCCGAATGTCTGTTTACATATGTGGTGACCGTCTGCGAAAGAGATTATGCACTTAAAATGCGGTCCGTGTCTCCTCTGGGAGAGACAAAGGAGTCGGGGGACAAAGTTCTTTAGAAATGGGGGGATGCCAACTTTCCGGGAGAGGGGTGGGGTTCGATGTCTTGTTAATGATCGGTTATTGGAGGATTGGCTGACAAAGTGTCTGGGGCTATTGGGGGAGGAGGACGTTGAGGTAATCGTCCTTTGACGTTTGGGTGGTTGACGGCGATGGCGGGCTGGCTGGCTGGCTGGTGACTTTTGAGATGACTGTCTCTGTCGCTGGAATGACTGGCTGATGACTTGGAATGAATGGGAGGAAGTAGGGGTAGGAACCAGCGGGAGGGGAAAAGGGGCAACCGAACCCTCAAAAATATACTGAGGAGGTAAGAATGTGAACATCGTTCACTGTCAGCATGAAGTTTGCCCTGACCACCCCTCGCCAACCCTCCCAAAAAAAAAAAAGCCTCTTGATAGTGGTGACGTAAGACTGGCTGGCTGCCTGTCTGGCTGGTGATGCTGGGATGACCCATGACCCTGAGATGGCTGATTCAGCATGCGACCATGGAGCCCGAACGTCATTGATTCATAAGATAAATATCTTAAGGGAATTCCAGCGCTCAGGAGATGACATAACCACAGTTCTTCTTACCATCAACCTGTTTGTCGGCAACCAAACTCTGGGACTGCGTGGCCAATGGCGACCAAACCGTGGGACAGGGTTGAATTACAGGTATGCACAGGCCTAATCAGCTTCTAAATCATCCACTTTAAGAATAAGATAGAAAAGTGAGTGACAAGAGAAAGAAATATAAATAAAAAGTAGAACAACGAAGGAATGAAAGTGTGAGAATGAGATAGAGAGAAATGAAAACGAGTCAAAGACAGTAGGAGAAAACGGGTTTAGAGAAAGCAAGCTAAAAAAAGTGATAATGAGAAAGAAAGACAGAGATAAGGTTACTGTACTTTTGTTAATCAGATAGCCATTAGTAGGTGCAAAATTTAAAAAAAAAAACGAACAAACAAAAACATCACGTGAACAACAGTAGTCTGTGGATTCCCGGCATTTTTGCAAAATTAAAGAACTAGTAGGGTGCAAAATCTAGTGATGTCACGCTTGAACACATACACTTTATTAACAGATGGTCCCAGCTCTCCCATTGGCTGAGACTATCAAAACGTAAACAAATCTTGTAAAGTTTGGAATGAAAGATGTGTGTTCACTCGGATTTAGAAAAAGAATTTCTTCCACCGAAGTATACTTGATCGTTTGAACAAATAATTGCACTCCATCGAAAATTATAGTCTAGGCCTGTATACTGGATTGTTTTAAATAAGCGTTTATGGAAGAATGGGTAAAGATAAAAACTTAAAAAATAAAATTAAAAATACCTTTACCTGTTGGCCTTGCCAACTTGCCCTGGAACTTGTAACCACTTCCGTGTGCCTCAAGCACTCAGCGCACCTTGCACTCTCGCTATGCGCCCTTACATCAGACATTTTCACGTGAGCCTTTCCCACCAAACTCCTTTCTGAGTCCCTCCACTGCCAGAGAGGTTTTGTGTGATGTAACAAGTGATGTAACCGTTTGGTTAAAGAAATGAATTGCAGCTCACGTTTTGCCTAGAGAGCTTCTAAAGTCCCCGTGCTTCTCTGGCAACCATGGTAACGAGCTGACTAGCCCTCGCCAAGATGGCGACCTACTGCTTAGCAGTTGTGGAATGTAGAGTAAAGAACCAGGAAGAGAGAAAAATGAAATGAGAAATTTTGTTACATGTATACAAAGTCTATGAGCTCAGGATGTCTGTGTCTGTGTGTGTCTGAGAGAGAAAGAGAGCGATAGCGTTGTAAAGTTTTATCAGTCTCTTGTCTGAGTCTCTCTCAGTCTTATTCATCCCTTCTGTCAATCTCACCTCTTTATCCTGTGTGTGTGCGTGTGTGTGGACGCGGCTGGTTACAGAGGACTGTGGGGAAAACAAACCCAACATCAGTGGTAATCTGAGCCTTGAGTGGCGTCTTCCGCCACTCTCTAGACGAGAGAGGGGGACATTTTTTTCTCCAGAAATAGAAGGCAGAAGGAGCAAACAACGAGGAAAGGTCTCACAGACATCATCAGATGCGAAGAGTTATGTTCTCCTGATCGCAAAGTTATCGCCCGTTTTTGTCTTGAGCCTTTTAGCAAATGCTCAAATTCTGCCAGCAAAGGTCACGTGCCCTGTCTCCAAGGCAAACGATGCATGAGCGTCGGTATCTCATTCCCATACATAAAAGTGTCTGGAAATGGAGAGAGCGGGGTGGGTGGATTGGTAGATGCTTAGAAATATTGTTATTTATTAAATGCGGGCACGACCATAATATGGTACATTTTTTAAATGTCTGAGGACTGAGAGAAAGCTCCGTGATAACCGATTTAGCGGTAAATTTGAAAAAAAAAAATGAAATTAGGTGTGCGATCTATAAATTTTTTTTTTCTTGATCATCGTCATCATCAGTCTCTTAGAGGTACCTGACTATAATCACGACTATGTCGATTGGTATAAAGAGTAATGCTGGAGGAACAAATGTGTTTTAGTGCGTGTTTAAACGATTCGATGGAGGGTAGAGGGAGGATATGGACGGGAAAGATTTTTTTGCTGCACAAAAACTAAAAATCCAGACATGAGGTTGGTCTGGTGACAGGACAGTTCATCAAACGAAATACTCTGAGAATGATTCAAACTATGAAATTATCACACCAAGAGACGCACGAGCGCGCACGCACCGACACACCCGCACGCGTTCGCACCTCCACCAGACCCGCTGCCTATCCCTCCTTCGGAAAGTCTTACCGCAGCAGATTTAACAACTAAATGAAGGGGAAACAATTCCGAAGAGATGGATAAAGACATACGACAGTCGTGGGCAAGGAGGTCAAGAGCCGAGGGAATCGGCGGCGCTCTCAAAGCCTGGCTTTATGTAGCAATACGATCATATCAACAGGTCCGTGACAACATCAAAGGAGCGGCGGCCTGTGAACTGCAGACGTAATGTCGTACTTAGCCCCCCGCTGGACGAACGATAACTCTTGCTCCACGACAGTCGCCCGCCATATTCGACACCAGAATGCATCAGTGCGGCCAACGTAAGACAGACAATGGGATCGTTAAGCAAGAATATTAAGAGGAGATTTTATTCTTTTTTTTTTTTTTTTTTTTTTTTTTTTTTTTTTTTTTTTTTTTTTTTTTTTGGTGGGGCGAGGATGAAGCGAAGAGAAAAAGAGAGAAATGCCGATGAAAGTGTCGGAAAAGAAAAAAAATTTTTTTTTTTTTTTTTGTGGAATCGTTGTCTCGGCTTCTATAATGGTCTCACTCTACGGATTAGTACTGATGCTGCTTGTAGACAACCTACTGTCTGGTCAGTTCAGATCGCTAGGTCATTTGTCAAGATTACTTGCGAGCTTACAGTTCGGCTCGGCAGCCTCCGAGAACCCCTCCCCCATTTTTTTCTTTTTTTTTTTCTTTCTTTTTTTTTTTTGTAACTTTTTCGGTCTTTCTTTCTCTCCCCTCCCCCTCACATTTTTACCTCTACGCTGCCTCTTTAAGACGATGGTGGAGTAGGAATGAAAGTGAGTGGAAAGAAATCATTCCTTGTTGTTTAAACGATGTTAGTAAATGTTTGAAACATCCACTGTCACACAGATTTTTTTATTTTTATTTTTCTTTTCGTTCATCCCGCCAAATGTTCCTGGCATTTTATCTACAATGATGTCCTGTTAGTCCTTCCTTGTTGTCATAAAAAATACACTTGCAATATCTGGGTGCTTGCTGCACAATGCTTGGGTCTCCTCCATTCCGCAGTGTCGTCTGCTCCAGACTAGATTAAGACTCGACATAAACTACCTTCAGATCTATTTCCCCCATCTCTCTTACTTTGCTGGTCTGAAGATATTTTGTCTTCAATAGGGTATAGTCGTCAGTCTCAAAAATAATAATAAAAAAAAAAGAAGAAAGAAGAAGAAACAAAACACTTTCCAAACTTTCAATGTTTCTTTCCAAGAGTGTAAAATGCTCCCGGCGATTTGATTAGACAGACAAAAAGATAAATATTTGCACCGTTGTAATCGAAAGAAGAGAAATGAAAAGTAATCCATTACTTAGATTAAAAGAGGTATAAAAAAGAATACTAACAGAAGGGCTTGTAAAGGCAAAGTTCGCCGACATGACGAGGGTTTGTGGAAGCAGGAACGTTAAGCCAGTTCATCGATCATTCCGATGGTTACGGCCCCTTGTGCTACAACTTGTCAAGCTTGTTTTACTACAGCTTTGATTTTTCGGAAAGAAATGATGAAACGCAACTGAAGTTGTGTAGAGACATGGCTTGCGATTAAATCCTTCTTCTTTTCTTTGTTTAGCGCTGGAGTCATGGTAACAATAAATATTTGTTGATATTACCTCCATCTGAGCAGACCAGGTCAGACGCACGCAGTACCACTGAAGCAGCAAAACCAAAAAGGAAAAATAAACAAAGCAAAGGAAAAGCAAGTTATAAAAGTAGACAGATCAGTGCAAGGATAAACATTAAACCTAACTGTAACTTTCTCAAACGTCTTGCAAATTTATCGCAAAACTTCAGAGGTTTGGAAAAAAAAAAAGTTGAACAATAAAAAAAGCCGACTTTGATGGTGTCTGATCTCCAGAACTATGTTCCAGCACTTTATATCTGCGAGAAAAGCCGCGACATGGCGACATCCCCTGCTGCAGGACTTCGCTTTGATTTCTGTCACTTCTGATTCAATGCACAAAACCGGACTGAAACGGGAGAAATGTCCAGTGGGTTAACAAAGCGAGAGACATCCTTTAAAACTTTTCTCAGTCTTTAACTTTTCAGCTTATAATGGACAGCGCCTGGGGATTGCCCGTGGGTGTGATGGAACGCACATTGAGGGGACGACATTTTACTGGACACTGGCTGGAAAACTGGGAATGAGTGTACAAGACAAATGAAAAGAACAAAAAAATAAATAAATAAAGAAAAAAAAAGGGAAAAAAGGTCAGTGAAAGAATTAGAGAGAGAGCAGAGACATTCTTTTCAAATACAAAACATCAAAGCTTATAAATTTAACATACATCTGTGTCAGCATAAAACGGTTCATTGCAGAAATTATTCTGAGCCTTACACTTCTTTTTGGTCAGTTCCTGGGTTGGTCGCGACATTGTGTAGGTCTACCTTTATCCATCAGGTTAGTCTTTTGTGCACACTCAGAAAAGAAGTAAATAGTAGATTGGTTGATTGATTTAATGGGAAAGTGCTTCACCTTGAGATGATTTCCACTTTGGGGAGGAGGGTGAGGAAACCAAAGTACCCAGAAAAAAACCCCGACGACCAGTCCTGCGAATATATATCACTTGCAAAGAATGTCCCGAGACGAGATTTGAACTCAAGAGCCTCTGACTGCAATGATGGCAAGTGAGTGGTTTAACCAAAACACTTCCTGGCGCCCCGGAATAAATGGTAGCAGCGAGTAGTGGTAGTGTTATAATAGTAGCAGTAAATTCCGAGCAGAAAAGGGTTGAAAAGTAGAGGACGGAGGAATTTTAGGGAGGGATGTAGATGTTGAGAGAAGTCACCACGACTACGACTCAAAGGTCTGGTTGCTGCCAGACATGAAAAACTTTGCTGTTGAAATTTTAAGAAAGCTTGAAGGAAGCTTGCATATGAACAGTCGCTTAATCTGGCGATACAACAGCATTTCTATCTAGACATGAAAGCAGTCGACACCTGGATTCTTTACAAACCTCAAACCTGCAAACATACCTGTGTTTCTGTATAGGCGTTAAGTCTGCCGGTGCACCTGGATTTCTGTAGATACATCGGATCTGTGACACACCTGCCTGACTTCTTTTACGGACTTCAGGTATTCTGACAAACATGGGTTTGTCCACAGATGTCAGATGTTCTCCTGACACGAATGCAAGACTGCGAACACAGGGTAGTCTCGGTGAATTTGTTTTAACCATTCACTTTTCTCCAGTATATCTCTGACTTTACACCTGAAACTCACAGACATAATTTACTCTCAGTAAAACAGTTTCCATCCCATGCTAGCCAAGCAGCCGGATACCAAGGAAAGCAAGTCTTGTGATTGTGTGGTTGAGTGAGAGTGGACCTTTTCCATTCGTTATCTCGCCAACCCCGCCTCTCGCCACATTTCTTTAGGATTTTCCCCGAAATTATCCCTAGATATGGATCACGATGTCACCACCCTCGGTTCTACCTCGTCGTTTATGATGGATGGTGGCGAGACAACGAAATGAGACTATATATATATACACAACATATACACACACAGGAGGTGGTGCTAGACATACCTTGTCTTTTTTTCACCGAGTTGGCAGCGAAGGAAGCATACCCGACAGCCGAATGTCAGGTTTAGCGAATTTATCAGAGGAAAAAGATAAGCTGGGTGGTTTACGCCGAAAAATAAGTTAACAAACTACAACCACCCATCCATCCACCCACCGAACACACACACACACACACGCGCGCGAACAGTCTTTCTCTCTTTTCTGTGAATAACCGTTTAGCGTTGAGATTTTTAATTTCATTTCTTTGTTATGAAATCATCAAACCCATAATATCCTACCTTTCAAATGTGGAATCGCATAACACACCGGGAACAAGCTCTCCTCTGAGACACATCCCTGGCCGAGCAGATCGAAAAGGTTAACGGCTCCGCATCAGACACATTTTTCCGTCTGTCTGGCCCCGAACATGGCGCCTCCTGGAGCAAAAGGTCGTGGGCAATGCATTCTTCTTTCTGAAAGAGATTCGGTAAGTCTTACCTGCTGCTGCTGCAGTGTTCGTCGCTGAGAAGGGAAGGGGTTAAGACGTCGGTAATTATTTTGGGGTGAATTGGTAATTTGCGATCTGTAACACTCACCCACACAACTTTCCCGGAGGTTCAAAGAAACTGAATTACGGTCAGTTACTCTTTTGAGGATCTGGTGGGGTTTTTTCTTTGTTTTTTTTTTTTTTTTTTTTTGGTACTTTTATTCACAATTCTCATGTATACACATACACAAAAGAGTATTCTCTTCTCAGAATGTATTCACAACGCCCTTTTTTTCTCTCTCTCCCTCTCGTTCTCTCTCTCTCCTCTCTCTCTCACACACACATATACACACAGTGCCTACATCTTTCCTGTCTCTTGAACACTTCTCCCACCGCCAGCTAACGCCATTATTGCGGGTCCATTATTTGTCTCTCGGGGACGCCTTCTTCCCTCCTCCCGTTCCCCACTTGCACTTGCTCACTGTCACTAAACAGTGTTCTCGGTGCAGGGTATCACCCCCTTCTTCCCCAAACACCCGCCTCCTACTTCAGCCACCCTATCTATAGGCGCGACATAGTTCCTGAAAGAAGATGATTTAACAATAAGCTAACCCCTGTGAAGCACTCCAACCTGAACCTTAAAGGAAAAGGCAAGTGAATGGACATAATAGACTTAAATGATAGATATTAAAGTTCTCAACAGCTTCCAATATTAATTTCGCCTAGTTAAAGCAATCCTTTACTTATCAATCGTATCTAAAACACAGTTCTTGAGCGATACAAGAAAGCCGCCATGTTTTGTAGTCGAGTGACTTCATTCAAAGCTGAGGTCGTCGTGGTTTACTTTTAGTCTTCAAAGATGGTGGAAACGTTGGCATCATTTGATATTTGGCCTGGGATTGTGTTGGTGTTGTGTGGAGACACTGACCTTTAATAATAATCACAACAACAACAACAACAACAACAACAACAACAACAACAACAACAACAACAACAACAGTTCGCTTGCACAGCGCCTTATCTTAAGACAAGCCCAAGGCACTTCACAGCTGACAGTGTGACATAAAAATAACTTGACGTCAAAAAACGACTGTTTTGACATCACTTAATTTTCACGTCACACCATCCGTCAGCTGTTAAGCGCCTTGAGAGTGTCCCAAGGGAATGATAAAGCGCTATACAAGCCAACTGTTATTATTAGTATTACGTAGTACGTCCTACGTCACGAATAAGTTTGCTTTCCTTCACCAAAGAGTGCCAAACATGGTGGACATTGAGAACCGGCGCGAAGCTGTGTTTTAGACTATATTAGAGGTATACAGTTCATTTACAACCCAAAAATTTGAGACAAAAGTTTAAAAAAATCCCAAAACATCGATATCTATCATTTTAGTGCAGCTTCCTTTTCCTTTAACTTCTCCTGTTTCCTAAAATAGCTTTATTTAGGCGCTGGAACCGTCTTTTTTTTCTAGTCAGGGTTCGCATCAAATTTATTACATAGGATAACGAACATGCGCAGTTTGTGTCTGAGAATAGCACAACGGCTGTTGTGCAGCAAAAAAAAAAAAAAAAAAAAAAAGAGGGAGGAGAGATAGCCTTGACAATGTAACTGCCCTGGTGTCGATCTGTTGTCGACATCTTTCAGCACATCGTGATGTTCCTGATTATATATGTCAACAACGGAGTAGTCGCAGAAGATATTCAGATTCTGGGAAATTAAACTAAGTCATCACCATCCAACAAAACCATGCATTTATTGTCTGTTTATTACATCACTGAAAAAGCTTTATTTATAAATATTATTGTGATAACTTTGATGAAATATCATTAGATTGATTCAGGTTAATGTGGTGCATTAATATTTTAGCTATTATTAGCATCATTGTTAAGTTTTTCTTCCCGTATTCTTTTGTATTTGCTAGTATTTACTTGTACTTGTCTTTTATCTGTGTCCATTTATTCAAGCGTTGCATGGGTGAACTGCTCATTGTGGATAGTTAAAATTTTTCCTTACCCGTCAAGGGGTCAATAAATAAAAATAAATGTCAAAAACTTGTCAAATGTAAACCAGATATGTAACATTGACTACTTGGACAGGATTTTTACGCAAAAAAAAACTTACCTGTTCAAAAGACTGGTTTTTGTGGCACCCGGTGGCTCAGTAGTTTCATGACTCCTGGGGTGCAGTGCCTCCTGTGTCCCTCCCTCTCCTCCTCCATGCACCCACCTGCATTGACAACTCGCACTCATTCTCGAAGGTGTAGAGACCCAGGTACCCTGCCCTCGGTTAAAGCCCTTTCAATATAAGATGGTGTCTCGTTTGGGCAGATGGTTGGCATGCGACAGGTGGGTTAACGGTTAATCCGTTGAGTGTTAACGAACGACGTGCTGAATGAAAAAGTAAACAGGAGGGGAGAAGATTCTACGATAAGGTCTTATTTGAAAAGTTTCTCACCTGACACGCTGTTCTATCAGCCGTGAGCGCCCCCTCCTCGGCTGCGGTCGTGTCAGGGGCCAGGGTAACAAGGCAGGACAGAGGTCAGAGGTCGCCTGTCTCATAGGAAACGTCGTGTTCACGTTACGTGTCACCTGCAAAAAAAAAAGGAGAGAGAGACTGCAGAGGTGGTATGAACGAGTTGTCCCACCCCATCTCCACCCCCTTCTCACCTGCGCTACTTACCTTATTCTTGCTGGTCCCTGCCCCTATCCCCACCTACACACCTACACAGTCCCTTCCCCTTTCCCAAGCTTGGCAAGGATCTCGGTGGCCGTATCAGGTGAATTCATTTACCCCTGGCAGGTGCGAATGCCGTCTCGCGTTAATGGATTTCACAGAATTAAAATTCTTAGTCTCTCTCTCGCTCCACTATCTCTGTTTCCAAATCCTCTCCATCTCTATCTCACTTTGCTTTCCTCTCTCTCTCTTTACATTTCCGTGTTTCTCTCTCTCTCCATCTCAGTGTTTATCTCCGGACCAAATTTTGTTTGACTTCTGCGACCTCAGCTGATCCGTTGACTAACAGTCCTTTTTTCGACGACGCCATTTTCATCTCCGTCTAGTTTTTTGTGCAGATGAACCTTGTGCAATGTGGCAAAACTGCTTTGATGACAAGAGGCAACTTAAAGATGTCTACAGGTGGTTTGAAACACGGAAAGGTTTATCTTTTGACTTTTTAACTTTTTCCCCCCACGAGAGCTAGAGCAAAATCTCTCAAACTCCATCGGCGGTTCCCTCAAAAATTAAAGATGAAGATGATGGATGACATTGATTCACCAGGAGGTGGATTCGCCAGAAAATGGTAGTGGTGCTTTACAAACTGAGAGAGAAAAAATGTTTATACTTAGCACTTAGTCTACATTTAATTAGCTAATGACTAGCTATGCAGATGTTTATATTTATCACCACCTGCTGTACAAATTTCCCATTTCCATTACCTGTCATGTTTAATGACCCACCACAACTTCTACATTCAGATGACTTGATCCGCCCACTGGTGCAATCAATAAAATACTTCGCTCACTCATTCAGATAAAGTCCTGAGAACATATGTACATAAAATTATGAGTTAAACCAATATGTCAGACAAACTTAACCAGAAACCGTTTGTGGTAGCCACAGCGGCTACCGTAGTCATTTTACTCTCCAAAAAAAAAAAAAAAAAAAAAAAAATAGAAAGAGAGAAAGAAAAAAATTCTGGGTAAGGCAATGAAAGTATGAAGAAGTCGTGTAGGCGCCTCTATAACCCTTTACAAGAAAGATCATCCGAAGACTCCGGAACGTGCAGGGACTTCCTGTGTGCGCCTTGTGGGATTGGCAGTCAAGACACTGTCACGAGACCTGTAATTACACTACCCAGTGCACGAGCAATTTCAATAAATGCTTCTTTGGCCTTATCTCTCTTCGTGTAATTAGGATGAGCTTGAACAAAAATACATGAGTAATTTTCTAATATCAATTGAATAGCATTTTCCTCTGACCACGACGCCATTTTAATGCTGTAATTTGAAAGTAAAAGGGAGCTCACTCTATTCCAATATTCTGATTGGCTACAGACCGTGTACTCGGACAGGAAAGCTCTTGCGTGAAAGAGAAAACACAAGACTTCTATACTATTAATTTTATATGAATGAGAGATGATGATGATGAGGAGAGGAGGAGAGGAGGAGGAAGAGGAGGAGGAGGACAAGGAGAAAAAGAAGTTGATTGAAGGTGGGCTCAAAGCACACGCATAACTGTCACTTAACAACTGTCACTTCAAAAAGTCTACTTTCCAAAAGTGTCATTTAAAACAGGTGCTTTCAAGAGAATGATTTTTAGCGGGGTATTTTCAAAGAAATCATCATTGTCTATCAATGTAGTGGTGACCTGAAAGGTTAGACTGGCTAATTACAACTTAAAGTGAGTACGATCATGGGATTTATGGGTACCCTGAGATATTCATTTTAAATTTTACAGAAACTGTGTCAGCCACGCTGGGTAAAACAATTTTCATATTACTTCATCGAAGGCCAGTATTTTCACCTGAAACTTCCAAGAAAGAAATAATACTGAAGCAAACAAGTGGTCTTGTTTTACACTTACTGTAATTTCAACTATTGACTTTAAAAGGTCGCTAGTGTCATCGAAACCACACTCGATGTGAATTCGACTAATTTTTGACTCATTTGGACACCAAAACATCTAACGACTGTTGGTAATGCGACACCTTACTTTAATCACTTAGAGTAGAAGCCATTTGACAGGAGTGAGGGAGAGTATTATCAGTCAGCACTCTGATTCCACGATGAGCATGTTTGGATTAATTGCAGTTTACACAATTTACACAATTACAAAATTGTCATGTTATAAGTTTATCTATCAATCTATGTGAAACAGTTGCGGAAATATGAAACTGGATAGCTAAACAGCGAAAAGACCATCCCCTACAAAAGATGGGTTTTAAAAAAATCAACCGTCAGCTTAAAGATTGTAACTGACTGAAGTCTGCTAATCAGGTAATCATTAAAAAAAACAAAACTGACTCAATCATCATCATCTACTTGTTCTGATTCTTGGACATTTGTTTTTCCTGTTACTTGTCCTAGATCGTGTTCTTATTCTAGCCCTATTGTTCTTGTACATTTTTCTTGTTTTACTTTTCTGTTCTTATTGTTCTTGTTAATTTTATTTCTCCTCTTCTTCCTCTTCTTTTTCATCATCATCTTGTTCTATTGTTTTTATTAATGCAGAGTCAGCAACTAAGTATCACTGCGAATTATTGCAGCTGTTAACCTGTAAACAGGTGCAACGTGTATAAAGAAAAAAAAAATATTTCGACACCCAGATTCGACTCTCACTTTCTTTTCCATCTGATCACCATTGTAAGTCGCAGACAAAATGTTAACAAAGTTTAACGAACTCGAAGCCTACATCACAGCTATATACATCGGAATTAACTGACTTGCTTCTACTCCTCTAACATACTAATAAACAAACGTTTTGTTACCCCTGACACCTGTGCCTCAGGTAAGGTTACCTGACGTCATCTAACGTCTCTGCGAGAGAAAGTTCAAAGACGTGTTGCCGCCTCCACTTCTGTTCCAGAACAGTGATGGAAGACATTTTGGCTAAACTGCTTGGTGGGCCTTTAGATGGTGCGGAACAAACATTTTGTTGTTTTCAGGCCACGTGGCCACAACTGACACAATTTTAACGATGAAAGGATGTTCTCGCCGACTCAGGTGATGACTTCGATAGACAAGCACAATGAAGATTATTTAACGGGAATCCCTTACCTGTAATTATGTTCACTCCCACAGCCATATTCTCGTGAGACACACATAGCAGACACACACGTGCACTTTACACACATACGCACGCGCAGGTTAAGTTGTCCTCCCGGGTAAATAAAAGGACAAAGGTCTTTTGTACTTAGTTTAAAGCAGCGTCCAGACTCCCCGGATGTTGCTTTACCCCCCGAGACCGAAGTTACAACTACGTGGCAGAGATTACCTGGGGGCAAAGCAACATAAAGCAATACCTGCGGGGTCGGCCAGTGCATCGTAAGACGTTTTCCTTTGAATTCCTCGTCTTGCCCCCCGGGTAACGACTTACCTTCGCTTCGTGAATACAGTCTCTGTTCCGATGCAGCTGGTCTTTGTCTGGTGAATACGGATCGGTGTCTGTCAGCCAGGTGAAATCAGGTCACCAACACCGCTCATTGATCCCGTGCGCACTGAGTGGAGAGGGTGTGGGAGGGGCTGTCAGCGGTGGGGAGGGGGGACCAGGCTTTAGGTAAGAAAATAACGATTTTTGTAAAGTGAACTTGCAACTGTGCTAGTGAGGGATGTAGATGTTTATTAAAGCTTGCTGCAACCAATGCTGGTGAGTAGTTTAGTTGGAAAGCCAAGTTGCGCCGACAAGCCATGTAAACTTTTATCACAAGCCCATTGCCAAATTTACTTATGCATTTATCAAAACATTTGCACATTCTTTTGTTCTAACATAAACTACACCTGTCTCCTGATGGTCTGTCGACTTTAATATATACGCAAGAGATTCTGGAAGGGAAAAATAACCATACTCGCTGACCCCATTAAAACCAAAATTAACCTCCCTCTTCATTCACACTAAGTAACGGTGTCTCGCGAGAAGTTACTAACAATTATAAATACAGTTTAACATGTATACTACTATCAATGCAATAAAAGTCAGAAAAAAATATTCACAGTTTGAAGTTATTTCTTGGAATAAACAGTAAAAGCTTGAGGATAGAAAACTGTGAACATCTACTCACCAAGTTTGTAACACACGAAGCTTTGATGATGTAGCTATGGGACATCTTGACGAGTCTGTAGGAGGGTCAGCGTCCTCGCTCTGGAATCGACGACCTTTGAACTTTTTCCCTCTTTCTTTTTTTCTCTCACACACATCTAGGGGTTGATATAGATGATGCTGGTCACCACAAACAGGTGCCTGCTTCTTGTATTTTTATGTGCGACTTCGGCAAGTCTTACAGCGCCGGCTATAGGGCCAGCGGTCCATCTATATGACCGACGAAGCTTCAACTTTGCTGGAAGTCTCGTCTGTATAAATGCTATACCTATTTAATAATTCAACAATATATTAGCATGTGTTTTTACTAAAAGCTCTTTTTTCAACTGCAAATTAAAATTCTTCCAAAGGTAATACTATCGGACAGGGTGGCAAAATTTCGAAAAAATGCCAGAAAAAAGAAATGACAACAAATTATTTTTTAAAAATTGTTCATGAATCTTGTCAAGAAGGTACAGACACACGAAGCTCGTCTGAGCATCTGCTGAGTCTTCATGGATTTGTCGGATATTTATACACCTCCGCTACCTCTTCTAGAACCGTCTAAACATTTTATTTTCTTCTTGCCACGCTCTCTGCCTCGTTCAGCACGTGTGGCTCCACCTGTCCGCAACGTGTTGACGCAGTCGCAACTGTCGTTCGAAAACATGGATGCCGTGTCACCTGTCCATTGTGCTAATAAGCGATGTAGGTAGTGCCAAGCTTTCAGTCGGTAAGTAATGTATTGGTATTTCACAATCCCATCGCAAACTGTGCCGACAAATGATGTCGGTGTTGTTGTTAGAATCTCATTGCAAGTTTTGTTAGTAATTGTGTCGGGTGGCAATGATAAAGTTGTGTGGCAACGAAGCATTGTTTCTAGAAGTTATGTTAATAAATACTACATGGACGAGTATTGCAAGTTATATTAGTGAATACTTATTGAAAGTTGTTTGAGAGGTAGAGGTGCTCCCACCTAACGGTTATTTTGCACTGTGGAGATGGGGACTGAGTCAAATGAGAGAAGGGAGGGATGAAAGAAGGGGAAAGGGTTAGGGGAGGTATAGGGGGAGTGTCGCTGTTTTGTGATGCCAGTGTTGGTAACTGTTGTTGGTGCCCTCTCCCAACTGTTGCTTGTTTCTCTTAAAGTTCAGGCGACCTGCCGAGTTCACAGTGGAGGACTATTGTACTGGTTTGTCTGATCCTTTGTGTTGAACTGTCCTGAATTCTAGGTTACTATTTAGTTTTTGGTTATATTATATATTATTTAAATTTTTCGCAATTTTACTTTTATTTTGTTTTATTGCCATATTTAATTGATTTATGAGTTTGTTGTTACATTTCTTCAGACTATACCTTTACTACTATTTGTATATTTAACCTCTTTTTTCTTGTGTTGTTTCAAAGCTTTTAGGACTTGGGGTTTTGTTTTATTTTATGTATAAGCAAGCATTTATATCATTGCAATTTAGAATTACAAATTATGTTTGTAAGTGCTTTAGGTATAGATTATGCAAGCTCAGTGCAAATTGTACTGGGAAGTGTTTTAGGTATTTATGCAAACTAATTGCAAGTTGTACTGCCAAGTGATTTATTGTTTATGCAAGCGCATTGCAGGTAAGCCTTTGAAGTGTTTTTATGCAAGTTTTAATTGCTTTAAATATAGTTTATGTATATTTATTGACAATTGTGCAGGTGTGCTCTGCAGACAGAAACCAGTCGTAACTGTAAAGTAACCGCGTCCGAGTTTATTCTCTTGTTTCCTTGGTGCTTGCCTGGGGCCCAGCCTGGTCTTCTGCAGTTCCAGCAAAGAGCCAATAATTAAGCCACAAAATTATCAAACTTTTAGAGATGTGACGCAACGCATTGGCACGTAGTCAGGTGAATGCGCCAAGTCTGTTCTTACACACCTTGACCTCTCTTGCCTGCCCAAGTTGCTGCTTCACTCTTGGAATAGCTGACACCGCCTGCAGTTGATGAGGTTATGAGGCAAAATATATCCAAGAATAAATATTCTGACGTACCTCAGCCTCACCTGGGAGATAACAGAGCTCAACATCACCTCTCTTCTATATGGAAACATGCCATAGTTTAATGTGATATATTTATTATTTATTATAATTTCCCTAATGTTGTTGGTCTTTTGACATCCGAAACAGTACGAGAAATTAACAAAACATTGAACACTTTAAAAATGTTATATTTGCTTTGTATTTAATAAAATCTTTGGATAAAAGTAATGTACTTTTTGTACTGGTGTCTGCAACTGTCTTGCAACTAAGATTTTCTTGTCAGGTCTTGGCAAGTAGGAGTTATAAAGCTCTTATCACTATTTAGCAAAATACGAGAGGCTATAATAATAATCTGAAGAGCTTTTGAACAACAAATTCAACTCAGAACTCTGGAATTTAGAAAAATAGTAGAGTTCACTTCTTCGGGGTTAAAAAGTTCCAAGGAGTGTTACGTACCCCACTTACCTTTATTTGATAGAACTAATACTTTAACCCAACAACAATAAATCAATCCATTAATTGCGTTAATACATGCTCAAGTTATGACTTCTTACCAAAAAGGTGTATAGAATCCTGTGTGATTGAAATGGAAAAAAAATTGGTTACTAATGAATCACCAAGTCTCCTCTTGTTAGATAAAATCACAGAAAGTACACCGAGAGAATTTGAAAGAGGGTTTACGTCACACAAGAAAGAAAAGGTTTACCAAAAGTGCAAGGATAAGAGAATGAATTACTTACTAAACATTTTATCGTTTAGATATAGTAAGAATATTAAGTCTCAATGGCCTCTGGAACCCTTCAAGACTTCCATCCCTACTTGATTACCTTATTCCTCTGAAAACTGAGCAAAAAGAAAAAAATCGACAATAATATAAAATAATTAAAGAATAATTCTTAAAAAATGGATTTGGTTCTGTCTGCTGCAATAGAAGCAAATTTGTGGCAATCACTAAAAAAAATAGATATATTATATATAGTGAGCAGCTGACAGCTAGGTAAATTAATGACATCTAATACCAGCTTACCAAGTATATAATTGATTAAGTCTTTTGTTGTTCTAGACTAAAAATATAATTTATCTTTTTTATTTCTACTTACCCCTGATTATTTTTTTCTAAAATCCTCTGCCCTCACCAACAAAGTTTTCTGCTGATTGAAGAATTATGATGTCTCTAACACAAAGAGAAAGTTCAGAGACAAGTCCATGGTTTTAACTCAGTCTTCACCAATAAATCAAGTCACTGGTTGTAACACAAAGAAAGTATAAATATATATAGACACATAGGTTATGAGACAAAAAGACTGTTTACAGACAGGAAAAGTGTTTTTAGACAACTAAAGCTTTGTCACTTGAAGAAGGTTCAGCCTTCTAAACAGTATAAACTTAATTTTAAAAAATTACAGCACGACTTTCTGCCATTGTTTTACGATGAAGTTACTGAGGACAGCACGCAGAACCACAGACATCGCTCTTCTTCACAAGATTGGCTATCAATTTAAGATAATTTAAGATAATTGAAAACATATTGCTGCGGCTCAGGCCATTGAGTCTGCTCCACTCTCAGTACCACCATAAGGTCTTTGCTTGCACTACATTTTAGAGATGTATGGGATCATTGATCGTCGTGGCTCTAATTTTTTTCTAATTACCAGACGAACACTTTCTTACTTTTCGGTAATAAGAGACGTTTAGCTAGAGCAAACTCACCTCTGTCGTTTCTAGAATTTTTTTGAGAGTTTACCGAAATTTTCTATGATGAGGACTTCCATCTATTAAAAGCTAAGAGAGATAATACAAGGATCATTCTTCAGTCATACACATATAAAACAACTTTTTTCCATGCGCACACACTCACACACAGTACTATACACAAGAATATTCAAGATATGAATTGTTTGCACATGTCCATTTATCCCATAAAAAATGCCACACTCATCAAACATGCTGAGACATTTGGTATAGAGAAGTGTCAAGTAAAGATCAACACATCAAACATTTAACATAACACACACAACACCTTAACTGTCACTCACAGTCAACATACACATATTACTAACATCGGCTATAAAT